>NW_017731882.1:434394-472245 GCF_001890085.2 Hipposideros armiger | reverse complement strand
AAAAAAAAAAGTGTGAACTAGTCCTTCAAATTTTTTTTTAACCATCCAATAAATTATTTTATTTAATTGCCATATGGTGTCTCTGACCCAAATGTTATAATTGTGTCATCATTTTTTTCTTTTAGCTATGAGTTTTTAAAAGTATGCTTTAATGGCACTGTTGTCACAGAACATAGCCTGTGTGGTGATGATGCTTTGCTACCACAGAGATGTGATTTGTGGCCAGTGCAGCATTATTCCTATACATTGTCCCATCTGATTGGTAGGAATGTGTTTTCCCTAATTGCTCATGCAGGTGTTATGGACACATGCCCATTAAATTCAGCTGGTCAATTTTCTTATTCAAATTGTTTTTGAGGCTCTGTTTGGTTTGGACATATTTGGGTTTGTTTTATCTTCCTGGTGGATTGATTCTTTTATGTAATGTCCCTCTTTGTCTCTACAAATTTTCTTTGTTTTGATGTTTACTTTATCTAATATTAATATGGCTGGCCACTCATGTTGGATTAATTTTTGCATGATATAAACTTTACCATTCTTCTAGGTTCTTTTTCAAAACTTTATTTGCAATTGACACTTAATAATATTTTATATTAGTTTCAGGTATATAGCATAGTGGTTAGACATTTATATAATTTAAAGTAACCTCTCCAATTAGTTTAGAACCCACCTGCCACTATAAATAGTTATTACAATATTATTGACTATATTCCCTATGCTGTACTTTACATCCCTGTGATGATCTGGTAACTACCAATTTGTACTTCTTAATCCCTTCCCCTTTTTCACCCAGCCTGCAACCCATAGACCATCTGGCAACCATCAGTTTATTCTCTGTATCTGACTCCATTACTGTTTTATTTTGTTCTTTAGATTCCACATATAAGTGAGATCATATGGTATTTGTCTTTCTCTGACTTATTTCTCTTTTGCAAATATTATATCGTCCAGGTCCACCCATGGTCCACCATGTTGCCACAAATGGTAAGACTTCATTCTTTTTTATGGCCAAGTAATATTCTATTGTATATACACACATCTTCTTTATCCAATCGTCTATTGATGGGCACTTAGGTTGCTTCCATATCTTAGCTATTGTAAATAACGCTGCAATGAACACAGAGGTGCATATCTTTTCGATTGTTTTGGATTTCTTCAGATAAGTACCCAGGAGTGGAACTGCTGAGTCATAAGGTAGTTTTAGTTTTCATTTTTTGAGGAAACTCCATACTGTTTTCCATAGAGGCTGCACCAGTCTGCAATCCCACCAACAGTGCACGAGGGTCCCCTTTTCTCTACATCCTCGCCAGCACTATCATATACAGTATCATGATACATACACAGTATCATGACATCTGCAAATAATGACAGTTTTATTTCTTTCTTTCCAATTTGGATGCCTTCTCTTTCTTTGTTTTGACTGATTGCTGTGGCTAGGACTTCAAGTACTATGTTGAATAAAAGCAGTGAAAGTGGACATCCATGTCTTGTTCCGGATCTTAAGAAGAATGCTATTAGCTTTCCCTCGTTGAGTATGATGTTAGCTGTGGGTTTGTCATATATGGCTTTTACTATGTTGAGATATTTCCCATCTATTCCTACTCTGAGAGTTTTTATCATATATGGAAGATGGATTTTGTCCAATGCTTTTTCTGCATCTATTGATATGATCATATGATTTTTATCCTTCATTTTGTTTATGTGGTGTACCATTAATTGATTTGCAGTATTAAACCAACCTTGCTTTCCAAGAATGAATCCCACTTGATAATGGTGTATGAACGTTTTGATGTATTGCTGAATCTGGTTTGATAATATTTTGTTGAGGAATTTTAAATATGTGTTCATCAGGGATATAGAGTTAAATTTTTCTTTTTTTTTTTTCTGGAATGTCTTTGTCTGATTTTGAAATCAGGGTAATGCTGGCTTTATAAATGAAATGGGAACCTTCCCTTCTCTGAATTTTCAGGAATAATTTGAGAAAGAGAGATGCTAATTCATCTTTGAATGTTTGGTAAAATTCACCTGTGAAGCCATCAGTTCCAGGGCTCTTGTTTGGTGAGGGTTTTTTGATTACTGATTGATTTCATTAATAGTAATCAGTGGGTTCAGATTTTTCTGTTGTTTTTTTAAAATTTAGTTTTGGAAGATTGCATGTTACTAGAAATTTTTCCATTTCTTTCAGATAGTCCAATTTGTTGGCACGTAACTGTTTGTAGTCTTTTCTTGCAATTATTTGTATTTCTGTGGTGTCTGTTGTCATTTCTCTTTCATTTCTAATTTTATTTGGGTCCTCTTTTTTTTTTTCTTGATGACTCTGGTTAAAGGTTTATTAATTTTATTTACCTGTTCAAAGAACCAGCTCTTGGTTTCATTGATTATTTGTATTTTTTTTAGAGTCTATTTAATTTATTTCTGCTCTGCTCTTTGTTATTTCCTTTCTTCTACTCACTTTCGGCTTTGATTGCTGTTCTTTTTCTAGTTCCTTTAGATGTAAGGATAAATTATTTAAGATTTTTCTTGTTTCCTGAGGTAGGCCTGTATCACTATGAATGTCCCTCTTAAAACTACCTTTGCTACAATTTTGAATTGTTGTGATTTCATTTTCATTTATCTCTCGGTCTATTTTGACATCTTCCTTGATCTCATTGTTGACCCATTCACTGTTTAGTAGCATGTTATTCAGCCTCCATGTGTTTGTGTTTTTTAGTTTTTTTTCTTATAATTGATTTCTAGTTTCCACTGTAGAAATACCAATTTGTGGTTTCCACAATACCATTGTGATTGGAGAACATGCCTGATGTGATTTCAGTCTTCCTAAATTTATTGAGATTTGTATTGTGGCCTAATGTGGTCTGTCCTGAAATATGTCCCATATGCACTTGAGAAAAATGGATATTCTGCTGCTTTGGGATGAAATGCTCTGAATAAATCAATTAAATCCATGTAGTCTAGTGTGTCATTTAAGGCTGCTTTTTCTGTGTTGATTTTCTATCTGGGAGATCTGTTCATTGGTGTCAGTGGGGTGTTAAATTCCCCTATTATGATTGTATTACTGTCGAACTCACCCTATATGTTGGTCAATATTTGCTTTACATATTTAGGTGCTATGTTGGGTGCATAAATGTTTACAAGGGTTATTATATCCTCTTGTTGGATTGATCCCCTTTGTCATTATGTAATGTCACTGTCTCTTATAGCCTTTGTTTTGAAATCGATTTTGTCTGATATATTGTAAGTATTGCTATCGCAGCAGTTTTTCAATTCCATTTTCATGAAATATCTTTTTTCATCCCTTACTTTCAGTCTATGTGTGTCTTTCAATCTGAAGTGGTTCTCCTGTAGACAGCATATGTATGAGTCTTGATTTCTTGTCCATTCAGCCATCCTATCTTTTGATTGCAGCATTTAATCCATTTACACTTAAAGTGATTACTGATAGGTGCATAGTTATTGCCATCTTATTATTTATATTTATGTTCTCTCCCTTCCCTTCTTCTTAAAGAAGTCCCTTTAACATTTCTTGAAATACTGGTTTGGTGGTGATGAGCTCCTTTAGCTTTTCCTTATCTGGAAAGCTCTTTATCATTCCTTTAATTTTAAATGATAGCCTTGCTAGGTAGAGTAGTCTTGGTTGTATGTCCTTGCTTTTCATCACTCTGAATATTTCGTGCCAATCCCTTCTGGCTTGTAAAGTTTCTGTTGAGGGCTGGCCGAGTGGCGTGTTGGTTAAGAGTTGGCTTGGGACTCCAGCTCTGAGCAGCAGGGCCCTGGTTCAAATCCCACATTAGGGCCAGTGACGCTGCGCCCTCTACAGCTAAGATGGTGAACAACAGCTCGACCTGGAGCTGGGCTGCCGTGAGTTGCCAGAGATGGCGTAGGCTGCAGTGGAGCTGCATTGGGCTGCCGTAAGCTACCGTGAGTGGCCGGCAGCCAGTGTGAGCGGCTGGCTGCTGGCGTGAGCTGCCAAGAGCCGCCATGAGCAGCCATCCAGAGGCTGGCAACTGATCTGCCTCACCTGGGAAGAGCGCAATGATAATACTAACATGGGCCAGTGAAGCGACAACCTCCACAACTAGACTGAAGAACAAAAAGGACAGCAACTTGTCTATTCCCTTTCCCCGATTCCCCAACACTGTTCTCCTCCCCATATAAAGATAAATAAAGATTTATTCCCCAACAAAACCTTTTAAAAAAGTTTCTGTTGAGAAATCAGCTGATAGTCTTATGGGAGCTCCCTTATGAAAGGTAACTAGCTGCCTTTCTCTTGCTGCTTTTAGGGTTCTCTCTGTGTTTAAGCTTTGGCTTTAAAAAAATTTTTATTTTATTGGGGAACAGCCGTGGTCATTGGTTACACATTGCTTTCATGCTACAATGGCATAGTTGACTCCTTTAAGGGGGGCACAGCTCACAGTGGCCCATGCAGGGATCAAACCAGCAACCTTGTTGTCATCAGCACCATGCTCTAACCAGCTGAGCTAACCGGTCACCCCAACCTTTGGCGTGTTGATTATGATGTGTCTTGGTGTTGGCTTCTTTAGGTTCACCTTGTTTGGGACTCTCAGCACTTCCTGCTTGTATGTCTATTTCCTTCTCCAGGTTAGAAAAGTTTTCAGTCATTGTTTCTTTAGGTATGTTCTAAATCTCTCTCTCTCTCTCTCTCTCTCTCTCTCTCTCTCTCTCTCTCTCTCTCTCTCTCTCTCCCCCTCCCTCCCTCTCTCTCTCTCAGGTATGTTCTAAATCTCTCTCTCTCCCTCCCCCCCCCTCCTGTTTCTGGTACTCCTGTGATGCAAATGTTATTACACTTGATTTTTTATCCCAGAGGTCTTCCAAAGTATGGTAATTTTTTATTTTATTTATTTATTTTTTTTGCTGTTGTGATTAGGTGTTTTCTGCCACTTGGTCTTCCAAATTGCTGATTTGATCCTCTGCTTCATCTAATGTGTTGCATTCTTCATTTCAGTTATTGCATTCTTCATTTCTCACTGATTCTTTTTATGGTTTCTGTGTCCTTTTCTATGCTACTATCTCTTTCTTAAAGTTCTCACTAAGTTCCTTGAGCATCCTTATAACCAGTGTTTTGAACTTTGGTATCTGGTACACTGCTTGCCTTTATATTGTGTAGTTCTTTTTCTGGAATTTTCTCCTGTTCATTCATTTGGGACATGTTTCCTTATTTTGGCTGCCTCTGTTTGTTTATATGTATTAGGTAGATCCACTATGTCGCCCATTCTTGGCTGGCTGGTCTTACATAATAGTTGTCCTGTGGGACTCAGTGGTGCAATATCCCCGATCCCCTGTGCTGGGTGCTCCAAGAGTGCTCCTTGTCTGGATTGTGTATGCCCTCCTGTTGTAGTTGAGACTTGATTGTTGTTTGCATGTCAGTGGGTGGGGTTCACCTTCAGGCTGACTGGCTGTGAGGATTGACCATGCCCCCAGCATAGGAGCTGTTGTGTGGGGGCTGACCCTGCAGAGCTGGATTCGCCTTAGTGGGCTCTGCTTCCTGCTGTGACCAGCCTTTAGGTATGCCACTTGTGGGGCTAATCGGGTGATGCTCTGTTGTGGTCGGAAGCTGGCTTCTAGGTATGTTGGTTCAGGGGTCTTTGGGGGGCAGCTCTTGTGCAGGGCAATTTCAGCCTTGCCTGTGACAGCCTGGAGCTACCTGGTAGCAGCTACAATGGGATCCATGGTTGGTCACTGCCTGTGCTGGACCTGTAAGCATGTGGGGAGGCCACACTGTGAACCAAGGTTGGCTGCCTGAGTACCAGGCCTGAGGCAGTTCAGCCAAAGGCTCAGGGCACCCCAAGGCCTGCTACCGCCTGCTGGCTTCCTGTAAGGCTCTGCTGCTGGTGGAAGAGCCTCAGGTGGTATTCCAGTTGGTATTCCAGTTGGTGAGGTGGAGTCACCAGAGTGGGCTAAGTGGTGGTCACGAGGTTAACAATGATTCAGGTTTGGTGCAAGTGCTGAGCCTGAGGCTACTCAGCAAAAGGCTCAGAGCAAACTGAGGCCAGCTGCCACCTACCTGGGGCCCATGGACCCTGAGAGTTGTCCAAAAAAAAGTGCAGCACAGGCCGGGGCTGGCTGCAGGTGGCTGAAAGTGCCTATGGGGGCATACGGACTGAGGCTGGCTGTTTGCTGCTGAAAGGGCCTCCTGCGGTCTGTGAGCTGAGGCCAGCTACTGGCTCCTGTGTTGTTTAAATTTTTAATGTACTTATCTATTAGTTTTAATGAGATATACAGAGGGTGCCAAAAAATGTATACACATTTTAAGGAAGGAAAAAACTGTATTAAAATTGTAATAATATATACCGATAACAAAAGATGAATGTAAGTCATGTGTATACGTTTTTTTTTGGCATCCCCAGTATGTCAACTGATTCCGTATTTATCAAACATCTATTAGTAACTCTGTCAAGCTGTACTTTGCTGGGTGCAATTAAGTTCAGGTTTATTACATCATCTAGTCCTGACACCACCATGTAAGGCTTTTGTCTAAAAGACCATTTTGTCTATTAATGTAGCTGCTTCAGGGTACTTTTGGTTAACATAGTCCTACTCTTTATTTTTAATTTTTAAATCATTTTTAAGATAATATATTAGACATGAATCTTTTAAAGAACAACAATTTAACATGTCAATTTATGAGTTTATATATGTTAATCTATGAGTTTTTAACTGATGGGTTTTATTTTTAATGTTTTCATTTTGCCTCTTAACTTCCTTTCCTATCTTCTACATTTTTTTCTTTATTCTCTTTTTTCTTGTTGAAAAGTTATACTTAAGTGGCTAGCTTGACTACTTTTTATAGGCATACCTAATCTGACAAAGTCTCCTAAATATGACTAAATAGAAGCACCCTGAAATTCTGTGAGCTGCAATCACCACCACGGCTTTGAGTTGCTGCTTTCACCAGGGTTTAGTTACACCGTTTTTAAGCCCCTGTGGTCATTATTATTGATGATGTTTACTAACAAATTCATTTAGATTGCTGATCTGTTTAGCAAGTTCTTTCCTTGTCAAACTGCTTGCCTCTCACTCCTTCCTCCTGGGTTCATCTGAACTCTTCTTGGTTCACATTCCTTCTCCGGGTAAAGCACTGAGGTTTGTAAACTCTGAGTCTTGATCTAAAAATACCTGTTATTTTTACCCTTGAGTAAGAGTTTAGCTGGGTACAGAAGTCTAGATTGGCAATTATACTACCGTCTTCGGGCTTTTGCATTCGGGGTTGCAAAACTTGCCTGTTCTTGCTCCCTTGCAGGTAATCTGACCATTCTCCTCTTAGGCTACTTTTCATATTTTCCCTTTGTCTTTGCCATTTCAAAATATTGCTAACTGTGAATTTATTTTTATTTTAGTCTCCTTGGGCCTCAGTGCCATTGCCAACATCTGAAGAAGTGTGCTCTCCTAAATTGTGTAAAATTCTCTACCAAAATCTCATGAAATATTGTTTCTCCTTTGAAATCTCCCTCGAGATATATGCTGAACTTCCTTATGTGATTCCTCATGCTTTACAGACATTTATGTTACCTAGCCTTTATTTTTATCTTTGGCTATGCACTATCTACTCCTTAACTTGTCAATCAAGTTTCTCATTTCAGCAACTGTAATTTTCATTTCACAGTTCCTTTGGTTTCTTTTCAAATCCACTACTGCTTTTTCTTCCTTTATCTTTAATCCTTCTGGCTTCAGTTTGCTAACTCACCATTCACCCTGGGCTTTGTAATTTTTCACTGTCTGGCTGGTTTTCCTGTGGGAATCCCTTGAGGACTAGGTACCTGAGACAGGCAGTGCCAAGTTCCCATGTGAGCTCTGGGGCTCGGGACTCCACAACATTGTGGTTGTGTAGATTTGGTTTTCTATGAAAGAAGGCCATGTGACAAGTCGAAGTCTGAGTTCTCTCAGGAAGAACTTCTGTGTTTCCCACCTGGAACCAGGGCTGAGTCACTCCCTGGGCTGATGGGTGAAACCATCCCTTTCCCAAGACTGGAGCTCCCAGGTTGCCTGGCTTTCTGTGGAGGCTTATCCATAACACCTCTGTTCTCCAGACCCCACGGGTTCCCTTCCAGCTTGATGTTAAAACCCAGGGCTACAATGCAACTGAGCCTAACAGCATAGCTTCTGTAGCAGAGCTGATATTTTATAGGCCTTGTATTAGGCTACAAGAAATGTAAATGCCTTTATTTTTCTAAAACCAAACTTGATTTTTTTTTTCAACCCTTTTTTTCTCCTGCTTGAAGGAAATGTAATACATTCAATTCCCAGTGAAGTCAGTAAGTTTAGTGTGTTTATTTTTCTCAGGTAATCTCACTCAGGAATTTCCTACTCCTGGGTATTCTATATAGGGGAGTATTTATGTTCTGGGGGGGTCTTTCAGCATCCAAGCACTGGAGGGCCTGACGAATATGCAGTACCCTTTATCCACACCAGCTTAGCTGAAGTGTCCAGGTCTTACTGGTGCCCCTTCTGCTTTGGTGCCCACAGATGCATCCACATCTGCTCCACGGCCAAGTGGTGACACCACCTGTCACTGTTGGGCAGCCCATGTCATCACTGCATGACACCTGCAGAGTCCAACTCTTTGTCTTGAGTAAACTTGGGGCGTTCTTCAAGGCTGCGAAGGAAGCGGGACCACCTTGAGTGGTTCCTGCCCCAGCGCCCAGGCTGTCGCACTCTGTTTCTTTCCATTCTGATTGAGCACTTGCATGCAATTTAAGTGGGACAATGGTCAAGTTAGTTTGGTCTACCATTTTAACCATCACTAATTCTCTGGAGGCCAAACTGAAAGCTAGAGAGCAAGTTCTGTGAAGATGAAGCACCATACTGTGCTCTCCCTTGGTGTTTAATCCACAGCCAGCCATTTAACCTCTGCTTTTTTTCCCTTATGTGCAAAATATGGGGTTTGTACTACGCAATGCTAAGCTCTCCCATAGCTCATGATGGTTTTCTCGAGAGCTGCTCCAAATCTCCCCAGACATGACTGAGCAAGCCGAGAGGAGCCAGGCCTGGCGACAGATAACTCAGCTCCCTGGATGCAGACAGCACTCCACAGTGCCAGACAGGAGAACGCAAGTGTCCCCTTTTAACTGCCCAAGAAGGTTCCCCTTCCTCACAGCAGGGTAACTTGAACAACTGACTGATGGATTCTGTGTCCCTGCTGCCCAGGCCAGCTCTCTGCTCACCACCAACTCTGGATGGTGGAACTGAGTCTAAGCATGAAGGCAAGCCAGTGGCAGTGGGAACGGGAGGACCTGTGACCAGGACGCCACTCCTGCCTCACAGTCAGATCAATGCGGAGTGATTTTATTATCCCAATTGATAGTGCACATGTTCACTAACTTGGTTAGATTACGTAGGTGTTTGGGGTCTGCTTGTTGACCAGGCCACACTGACAGGTCTGGAAAGGAGATAAGGAAGCTTTATCTACAAGGGGTCACAGGGTCACAGGGCTTGGATTGGTGGGAAACAAAACAGATCTGGAAGGGCAGGTGACTAGGGGGCCCTGAGGGCCGCAGAGAGGACACAAAGCTGCTCCTGGGGAAGTATTTACAGGTCAATAAATCAGTCAGGGACAGGGGCGCTCCCCCTCAGAATCTCCTGCTGGGCTGTCTAGTGGTCTGCACAAGACCAGTCATATAAAATGGGGGGTGGGGAGTGCTCAGCAGGAGAACGAGGGCAGGAGAAAAAGGCGTGAGATTAGAATGGGAAGTAGAGAAAATGAGAAAAAACAGGGGAAAACGAAATGAAAGGACCCAAGAGATAAAGAAAAGTGCCTAAGAATGAACATTTGGAGAAGGATACAGAGGAGTTAACTGCGTCCCTCTGTGAGGTATGCTGGGATTCTGATCTCTGCAACCAGTGAAGGGGACCTTATTTGGAAATAGGGTCACTGAAGGTGCCAAGAAGTTAAGATGAGGTCATATGGTGGGCCCTCTACTCCAATTCCTTATAAGAAGGACATTTGGACACAGACACACAGAGAAGGCCATGCGACAACAGAAACAGAGTGGCATGATGCTGCCACAAGCCAGGTAACTGTAGGGACTGCCAGCGAAAGAAGGAGAGAGGCACAGGACTTTCTTCCTCAGGGCCTCCAGCAGAGTCAACCCTTCTGACACCTGGACTTGGGACTTCTAGCCTCCAGAACTGTGAGAGCACAAGTTTCTGTTGTTTAAGGCACCTAGTCTGTGGTGTTTTGTTATGACAGCCCTCAGAAGCTGATGCAGAGGGGCAGGTAGATGGAGGAACAGCAGAAGGACCAAGAAAGGAGACAGCTTGACACAGCAAGACCTTTACACAGGGTGACACTCACATCCTTACAAAGGGACAGGGACATGCACACACACATAGACAGAGAGGTGAAGGTGTGTGTGCGTGCGTACACACACACTCCCAGGGACAGCCATAAGACAAGCACACGTGAATAAGCCTGTTACAGTGTGGTATTTAAAACCAACAAGTTGAGGAAGAATTACTGCTCTCTCTGTCACTTCAGTGGGAAGGACATATCGACGATACCAGCCAGGCGACAATGGCCGCCAGCTGCCATGACTCCATGCTAGCTGCAGCACTGGTGGCAGAAGCTACCGGGGAGAGTGATGGGGAAGGGATTGGGGGGCCCTGGGAAGAAGGAGAGAGAAGTCAGCTGGGTGCATCCCTGCCCTCCCTGGGTGGGCTCATATGCATGTGTCCAAGGCCCTTCTCCCCAACCACAGCCCTAGACAACACAACTGCATGCTTTGAAGCCGCTCATCTGTGTATTGCGGTTTTGTCCCAGAACTATTCAGTTTGTTCACACCCCAGAAAGCCCAATGGGCATTGCAAATACACAGTTGGCTGGAGGTCAGGGGTACTGAACAAATGGCCTTCGCCTCAGGAGTGATGCAGGCTCAGAGCCTGGAACCCATAAGAGCTCTGTCCACGGGGACGTGGAAAACATTTCAGTCCTTCCGCACATTCCCCCAGGTTCCAGTGACAGGCCAGGGGCACTCAGTGAGAAGGTGCAGTGGCTCAGCCTCGCAGCTCAGCCTGCACTCACGTTCCTAGTCACAGACTTAATGCTGTATCAGCAATTGGGGTGCTGTTTTCAAGTTTGCCCCATCATCTGTGGAGACCCTCACTCTATAGTAAACTCAAGGAAAATCTCTCTCTCTCTCTCACACCAAGAGTTCCAGAAAAAACAGAAATGCACACAACATATATACTAATTGGCCCACACATCCTAAAAGAACCAGGAACCAGCACACTCCAGAAACAAGCACAAGCTTCATTTCCATGCCAACACAGTGACCTCTGCTGATGGCTGTGTCCAAGGAAACCTTAGTTCAGTTTCACCACAGAGCACGCTGCAAAGAACGGGACAGCCTGGTGAGCAGGCATCGGTTCCTGCCCTGGGATTTGGAATGCCGAGATCACCTATAACTGCAACGTATCCTGCATCCCTCTGCAGTGGGGAGCGTGAGTGAGGAACTCCCCTCCTACTTTCAGCATGGATGGTGAGCAGCTCTCCTCAGGCAGGACACACAGCACAGCGGGGCTGTGTAGGTGTCTGCAGGACAGAAGTGACCAGCACCAGCACACAGGCCTCACAGGAGTTATCCACTTCCCAGACATTGCACCACCTGAGATGTGCGACATGTCTATTTGAAGTATGACCTTGGAGGTTCCGGTCAAGATGGAGCAGTAGCTTACCTCCTCTCATGACCATATCAAAATTAAAATTAAACTGCAAAAAAGCCATCATTGAGAAACATCTAAAATCTTGCTGAGCAGAAGCCCTACCAATAAGGACATGCAGAAGAAGCCACCTCGAGGCTGATAGGAGAGGCAGAGATGAGGAACGGCTGGTCCCACATCCATGTGTGACCAGTAAAATCAGGAGGAATATCTTGGCTGCAGAGGTCCTCCCCCCACCACGGAGGAGCAAGAGGTCCCAGCCCCATCCCAGCGCAGGGTTCCAGTGCCAGGGAGAGAAGTCCCCATAATTTTTGGTTGAGAAAACCAGTGGAGATGGTGACTGAGTGAGCAGGAAGGCACCTGCACTCCCAGGCGCTCCTCTTAAAGGGACCACACACAGAGCTCCTCACCAACAGAATCACTCGTTCTGAGCTCCGGCGCTGGGGCAGCAGCTGGAATGGTGACAGGGACATAATGGGAAATTGAGTTGTCTGGCTTGGTACGGGGACTGGAGAGGCAGATTTCTCCTGGACGGAGGAGCTGGTGGAGGCCATTGTTTTTGTTGAGCCCTCCCCCTTTCCAGCCTGCAGACACAGGCTGCTGCCATATCTGAGTCTCAGTCAAGCTGGCTAACACCATTTTGCCATTCCATCGTGATTCCAGACCCCACCCCACCCAACTTTCAGGCACACCCAGGCCGCTTTCAGTGGCTTTTTCGTGCAGAAGGCGTGCCTTGGCTCAAGTTGCAGACTTTCCTAGGGTCTCTCAAAGGTTCATGGAAGCCAGACAAGCAGCATCTGGCTTAAGCATGTCCTATACCTCTGGCTGAGCAGCCCTAAGCCGGGCACTAGTGGCAGCTGGCCTTGGTTCAAGGCTTGGCTTTTCAAGGCGCATCCAAGCACAGCAATTGGTGGCAGCCATCTGCGGATTTCATTGTGGCTCCTACCGAGTGGCTCCAGGTCAGGCATTGGCTGTGGCTGAACTTCACTTACAGCAGATTCCCTTGGAGGTGGTCCTGGGGCTGGCGCCCCCAGTGACCAGCTTTTAAATGAGCTGGAGCATCACCCAGCCACCTCCAAGAACGACACACCCAAGGGGTGGATTGGGAGGCGCCAGAGCTCTGCTGAGGCAGATCCTGTAGGGTCAGCTCCCACACCACAACTCCTCCACCATAGTCAAGGCCAGTGCTCACAACCAATGAGTCCAAGGGTCAATCCCTCCCATTGATGTGCAAGTAGTAACCAAGGCTCAACTACAGGAGCAGAGCACACACAACCCACACAAGGGACACACCTGGAGTGCATGGCACAAGTGACCAGGAAGACTGCACCACTGGGCCCCACAGGACACCTATTACATAAGGCCACTCTACTAAGACCGGAAGACATAGCAGCCCTATCTAATACATAGAAACAAACACAGGGAGGCAGCCAAAATAGGGAGACAAAGAAACATGTCCAAAAAAAAAAAAAAAGAACAAAGCTCCAGAAAAAGAACAAAACAAAATGAAGACAAGCAATCTACCAGACACAGAGTTCCAAACATGATCTCAGGGAGAACTTCAACAAAGAGACTGGAAACATAAAAATGAGGCTAGAAAACATGAAAAAGAACCAGTCAGAAATAAAGAATACAATAACAGAAATGGAGAATACATTACAGGGAATCAACAGTAGGTTAGATGAAGCAGAGGATTAAATCAGCGATTTAGAAGAGAAGGTAGCAGAAAATACCGAATCAGTACAGCAAAAAGAAAAAAGAATCCACAAAATTGAAGAGTTTAAGGGGCCTCTGGGACAACATCAAGCATACCCACATTTGCATTATAGGGGTACCAGAAGGTGAAGAGAGAGAGCAAGGAATTGAAAACCTATTTGAAGAAATAATGACAGAAAACTTCCCTAACCCGGCAAAGAAAATAGATATACAAGCCCATGAAGCACAGAGAGTACCAACCAAGATGAACCCAAAGAGGCCAACAGCAAGACACATCATAATTAAAATGTCAAAGATTAAAGACAAAGAGAGACTCTTAAAAGAGATAAGAGAAAAGCAGTTAGTTACCCACAAATGAACTCCCATAAGATTGTCAGTTGATTTCTCAACAGAAACTTTGCAGGCCAGAAGGGATTGGCAGGAAATATTCAAAGTGATGAAAAGAATGACCAACAACCAAGATTACCCTACCCAGCAAAGTTATCATTTAGAATCGAAGGACAGATAAAGAGCTTCCAAGGCAAGAAAAAGCTGAAGAAGTTAAACATCACTAAACCAGTATTACAAGGAAGCTTAGAGGAACTTCTTTAAGATGAAAAATTTAAAAATATGTATAATAAAACGGCAATAACTGTTTACCTTTCAACAATTACTTTCAATGTAAATGGATTGAATGCTCCAATCAAAAGATGGGGGGGAGGGGCTGAATGGATAAGGAAAAAAGACCCTTACATGTGCTGCCTACAAGAGACACACTTGAGATAGAAAGACACACACAGACTGAAAGTAAAGGGATGGAAAAAGATATTTCATGAAAATGGACACAAACAATCAAACAAAAAAGCTGGGGTAACAATACTTATACCAGACAAAATAGACTTTAAAATAAAGACTATAACAAATCAGAATAAAGAATATAATAATAGAAATGGAGACTATATTACAGAATAGAAATGGAGAATACATTACAATAATAGAAATGGGGACTCAAGAGTAGATTAGATGAAGACAAAGAAGTAGTAATCCCGCTTCTGGGTATTTATCTGAAGAAACTCAAAACGCCATTTCAAGATCATCCATATGTTCATTGTAGCATTATTTACAATAGCCAAGATATGAAGGCAACCTGGGTGTCCCTGAATGGATGAGTGAATAAAGAAGATGTGGTACATATATACGATGGAATATTACTCACCCATAAAAAAGAATGAAATCTTGCCATCTGCAACAACATGAATGGATCTAGAGGGGATTGTGCGGAGAATAGTAAGTCAGATAGTGAAAGACGAATGTCATATGATTTCACTTATAAGTGGAATCTAAAGAACAAAGTAAACAAACAGAACAAAAACAAACTCATAGATACAGAGAACATTTTGATAGTTGCCAGATAGGAGGGAGGTTGGGGATGGGTGAAAAGGGGAAGGGATTAAGAAATACAAATTGGGGCCGGCCAAGTGGCTCAGCTGGTTAAGAGCTCCCTTGGGAGCGCCAGCTCTAAACAGCAGGGCTGCGGTTTGGATCCCACATTGAGGGCCAGTGACACTTGCCCTCTACAGCTAAGATGAACAACTCGACCTGGAGCTGGGCTGCTGTGAGTTGCCGGCGACGGGGTAGGCTGCAACAGGGCTGCAGTGGGCTGCTGTGAGCTACGTGAGTGGCTGGCAGCCAGCGTGAATGGCCGGCAGCCTGTGTGAGCTGCTGGGAGCTGCTGTGAGCGGCCGAACGATGACCAGCGATCGGCTGCCTCAGCTGGGAAGAGCGCAATGATAATACCAACATGGGCCAGTGAAGCGACGTCCTCCACAACTAGACTGAAGATCAAAAACAGCAATTTGTCTACCATCTGTTCCCCTTCCCCAATTCCCCAACGCTGTTCCCCTCCCCCCAATTCCCCAATAAAAATCTTAAAAAAAAAAAAAGAAGTACAAATTGGTTGTTACACAGTAGTCACGGGGATGCAGGATATAGCATAAGGAATATAGTCAATAATATTGTAATAACTATGTATGGTGTCAGATGGGTACTAGATCTATCGGGATGATAGATGGGAGGAGAGTTGGGGGCAGGGTAAAAAAGGTGAAGGGATTAAGAAATGCAAGTTAGTAGTTACAAAATAGTCATGGGGATGTAAAGTAAAGCATAGGGAATATTGTCAATAATATAACTGTATAGTGCCAGGTGGTACTAGTTAGGGGAATCACTTCCTAAATTATTGGGTCATCGGAAAAGTCATGATGTATTTTTCTATGGTTTTCAAAGCAAAAATGCGTCATGACTTTCCCGACAACCCAATATATAAATATCTAACCACTATGCTGCACACCTGAAACTAATGTAAAATAATATTGAATGTCAACTCTAATTGAAAAATTTTAAAGGGTGCAAAAGATCATAATATTATGATAGCATGGTACAGTGTCAGATGGTTGCTGGACTTATCATGGTGACCACTTCTTTAGCATAGGGAATATAAGCAATAATGTGGTAATAACTATGTATAGCGCCAGGTGGGTACTATTGAATAACTATGATGTTCGCCTAAAACTGTTATAATATTGTATGTATGTTAGCTCTATTTTAATAAAAATCTTTTGAAAAAGAAAAAAATAAAGTATGATCTTGGAACAGAAGAGCAAATGGTTTCTAGGTCAAATGCACACTTTGGTAATCATCATCATCATCATCATCGCATGTCTAATGCAGCAAGGAGCACAAAGTCCCCCTTAAATAGCCACTTCCATGCTAACAGCACAGTAACTGGAGCCCTAAGGCCTTCTTCAGTTCTAACGATGACAGTACTTTGGCATACGGAAATTTCAGGCAACTTTCTCAGCTCTAAATCACAGTGTTTTTTGTGTTCATTTGCCCTTGTAGGTAGGCTTTTTGCTCTGGGGTCTCTCTCAGTACCAACCACCAATGTTTAGTGCTCACACTGGTCCAGTGCATGTGAACGCAAATGCTTTTATGCTTTTAACTAGTTCTCAGACCTTATTTTGCTCAGGCAGAGCGGTTATATCACTGATGGCCTAGCCTACCAGCCATTTCACCTGCCTGCAATTTTACAGTGTGGGCATCATGAATGGTATCTGGATGAAAGAAATAGCTCATACAGTCCACTCAGCTATTACTACTTTTTAAATATGATCTAAACCAAATGTGGCCAGGTAGTGACACTCTCAGAAACTCTTTAAACAAAAAAAGTGCATGGACTAATGAGTCTGGCACCGCCAGGCCAATTCCTCCAGCACTGAGAGTGTGAGGTGGAGGCAGGGGGAGCAGGAAGGAAAGGTGGAGGGAGTCCCCTCTTGTGCAAGAGCCATAAACCAAAAGGAAGTAAATCGCACTGCAGGACCAGATAGCCAGATTGCATGGGACAGTGGGGGCCTTGAGCCTCCCTGGGGGCCACTCGCTAGAATCCTGTTCCCAAGGAGCTGCTGAGTGATCCACAGCTGGAAACTGATGGACACACTGACAACAATCAGAGTTGTGATGACAGCAAGTGGCATCAGCGTCCAGCCACTGCTCCCTGGGTAAGTGCTGTCCCCTAGGCCCTTTCATCTCTCCAATGACTGAGGGTGACACGGGGCCCAGTGCAGTGTCGTAGCCCCAATGGGGGTGAGGGGTGGAGCAGTCATCCCATCCAGGTCATCTTCTGGCCAAACCCAGCGCAGACTGCTGCACTCGCCATACTGCATCGCCCCACGCTGCCACTGTGGGAAAGGCCAGCCTGCTGCGGCTCTCTGATTCCTTTCCCACAGTAAGTCCTCACCTAACGTCCTCGAGGGGTTCTGCAACTTTAAGTGCAACAACGTGTAACGAAACCAATTTTATCATAAGCTAACTGATATAAACAAGAGTTAAGTTCCTATGGCATCTCATCAACGTTATAACAAAACGACGCTGAACCAAACAGTGTTATTCGAGGACCTGGTGCACTGCCCTTTTCCAAGTGTGTGTGCACACAGAAACTAAAAACACACACACAGGCCCTTTACCAGTTATCCTCTGCAACTGGTGTTTCTGGGCCTTAGAGAGGTCCAAGGCGAGCCTGCAAGCTCCCTGAAACTCCCCCTCAGCACTGCACGGGTACTGAAGTGTGCACGGCTTTAGCTCAGTCACCTGTGGATTAACAAAGCCAGGAGGCAATTGCATCTTAACCAAGCAGGGGACTTTAGAGAGCACTGCTCAAATATCAAACAGGAGGTCCGAGAATCCCCCGAGGCCCTGAACCTGACTTATCACTGTTCGCAACTTGTGGCTAGGTGGGAATATACACATGTCTATGAGTGTTCAGCCCGTGGGCATGTCTGCCCCTTGGTCAGCAAATGCTCTTCCGACCAAGGGGACTCTGAGTCCTGCAGCTCACAGCCTCCCCAGGGCAGCTGTGAGCACCTAGGTGAGCAGCAGCTCCCACTCCCCTTGGCTCCTTCCTCCCTGCCACCCCCAGCCTAGGCCCACAAGGAGGTCCCACACTCCCTACTTGGGGACAGCATGCTGTCCCCAGAAAGAGTGAGAGTCTAGAGAATGACCGCAGGTTGGCGTTTAGGCCATCACTGTGGTTTGTCCACCTCCCTCCTAACTGTTCTGTCCCTCCACGTCCCCATCCTCCTCTAGTCCTGCCAGGGTAACCTTTGTAGCGTGTGAATCAGGTCACCCCAATCCCAGGCTAGAGCCCTTCTGGGGGCCAGGCAAAGGGAGGCACTCACCATGAAATACAACTTTCTCCTGCCATCTAATAACTGCACGCTCCACCCAGGGCTGCCTGATGAAACTATCTATGATGGTGGAATGTTCTAGATGTGTGCTGCCCATCACAGTGGCTTCCAGCCACAGGTGGCTGTTGAGCACTTCAAATGTAGCTAGTAGGACAAAGGAACTGGATTCTTGATTTTATTTAATTTTAATTGATTTAAAGACCATGTGTGACTGACGGCCACAGTATTGGGCCCACAGGCTGAGCCCCTGCTGGCCTCTTGGACCTCGGCCACCCAGCCCAGAAGCCCCCAACTTCTCTCAGCTGTCCCAAGGCCCAGTCCTCTAGGCCTCAGGCTTCTGCACAGGCCAGGCCTTGGTTGGGACATTCCCCCGCCCACCATCTCTTAGCGAATGTCACCTCTTCAGGTCTCAGTGCAACGTCCTGTCCCTAAACCCAATGCACGCCCCCTTTTCCTTCCAGCTCACCATAGCTTCATCTCTCCCCGGCTCCTCACCACAACTCCTCATTGTGCCATTTGATAGTTTTCTCTTATGACACCAACTCCACAGTCTCTAAACTTGTGAGGCACATGCGACACTTGTGTGGACCATTAGCGTGCTCGGGCCTCACACACCACCTGGCACAGAGGGGCGGCCAGCAAATGTCTGAACTGCTGGTCAAGTCAGACTTCTGAGAAGTGATTTTAGAATCTAGCCATCAAAAACCATCTTCATCCTTAAGAAACACGTGCTTAGGCCCAGTGTCATGCACACGCTTCTAGAACACAGGCCTTTGCTCCCCCCGGTGAGGGGAGGTACGGGGGGGGGGCACATCCCTGTCCTGATAGATGCCCTCCCCTATAAGCAGCCTGAGTGCCAATGAAGTCACAGCAACTGGAACAACTGTGAGGGGACACTCAAGGGAACCAACTCGTGTGTATACTGCATCTATCACAGTAATGGGCAAATCTTCATCAAGGAAGCTCCACCCACCCTCGATTTAAACAACTGACCTGTAAACAAATGGTGCGTTCAGCACTCTGTGTGACCCCAAGAAGTCCTTTGAGGACAAAGGGGACATTCTGGATACCTTGGCTGAGACTTGCGGACTTGAGTCATCGCTGCTCAATCCCCGGGAGATCCCACCTTAGACACAGGTCCCGAAGGGACACGGGGACCCTCAACATGCAGAGGGCTATGAAACTATTACGTATTTCTGGTCTTCAAATCATGCTAAACAAACAAACAAAAATTTAAGCAGAAATATTGTGGCTGTTCTAATAGGTAACTTAATGGATTGAATTGTGCGCCCCTCAAAATTCAAACATTGAAGCCCTAACCCCCAATGGGATGGTGTATGGAGGTGGGGCATGTGGGAGCTGATTAGGGTTAGATGGGGTCATGAGGATGGGGCCCCATGATGGGAGTAGTGTCCTTATAGGAAGAGGAAGAGACTAAAGCCCTCTCTTTGCAATGTGAGCTCACAGTACCATCTGCAAGCCATGAAGAGAGCTCTCATCAGGACTGACCATGATGGCACCTTGGTCTTGGACTTCTAGCTTCCAGAAATGTGAAAAATAAATTCCTGTTGATTGAGCCACCCAGTGTGTGGTGTTTTGTTATGGCGGCCTGAGCTGACGGAGCCACTGATCTCAGGCAATATGGTGATAATGCATAAAGCAAGAAAATCGCCTTTTCCACGAGTAAGTGGGCTATATTGCAGGAAAGGGGTTCTACTGACCCTACAAATCTAAAATGCCTACAGAACGTGCCAAGTGAGTGGTGACACTGAAACCTCTGGGAAAGGCTGCATCAGTAAGACAAAAAACCTGATTTTGGTGACCCTGTGGAGAAGAGCCACCTGCTCAGTGGAGACATCCACCCACTTTAGACAATCACATCGAGAGAATAACTGAGAATATGACTGCTTATCAACAGGAGACTTAGTGGCCAAGCCAGGAGTCCAGCTCCTAAAGCTATATTCAGGCCCCCAGAACACCCACCCCCAAGGCCCACCCGCCCGCCGGCCCGCCCTCCCTCCAGCGGCCATGTGCGTCCCCAGCCCTCAGCACACTCAGCAGTGCATGGAAACAGTTACGGAGGCAGGCGTGTCACTGCACCCACCAGCGGGGCCGGGCCACAGGGTACCCAGCCATCAGTGCCCCCGGCCAATCCTTGAGAAGAAATGGCAAACCACTAAGAGCTTCTCTACACGGCACTCCAAAAACACTGCCAAAGACGTGCATTAAAAGAAGACTTCACAGCTTACCTTTCAGAGTTGGGATAGGGCTGTCATGTCCATTCACTTGTCCCAAAGGGTCATTTGGATCAGGAACCTCTGCTTCCCCTGGACAAGAGAACACAGTACCCGTGTTAATGAGATTTCATGTTAGGGGCCTTCACTTTGCTTCTCATGCAAACACAACAGCGTTCTAGCAAAACTGTCCCCTCTTTATAGAAAACTTAGAGGGAGAAGGCCTATGGTGACTTCTAGAGGGATTGTATAGCACCAGATTTGAAATAAATAAATGTGGGTCTTTTGTTTATCCCAAGCATGGTCAAAGGCAAATTGTCTGTAGCAGGGCAGATGAAGTGAATATGGGGCTGGAGCCCTGAGCATCCTTCAGGGAGGGTGAGAAATGAAAACACTGGCTGGCAAAATAAAGCGCTTCTGGAGCCAGTCAACAAGTTTCCCTCCAGATATAGGCCCCTGGGAATTCTGAATACATCCAGAATTGGAAAACTTAAGCAGCTCACTCCCCTCGGGCCCCAGACCCACTTGCAGCTAGAGGCCAAGGATGATGTACCCACAACTGTAAGGACAGAGTTCTCATCTTTACAGCAATAGCAACCCCACCCTTCAAAGACTGTGTCAGTGGGAGCACCCATCCCCAAACTCACAAGCACCAAGGGCAAAAACAGATCTGGTCTGCTCAACGGGATACAGCATGAAGACAGAGGCCCCTGCCAACAAATCTGGGGGCAAGGATGTGCAGGTGTAAATGACATCCTAGAAAACCATTTGGGCCTCACACAGATCCTTCTCTGTATTCCAACCTGGTCCCTTTCTCTTTTGCTTTTACTTTCAGACTTTCGCCTGGGACTGTGGCCTTGACTGGGTCTCTCTATGGGCTGGGGGTGGGGGTGGGAGTGGGGGGATAGTGAAGTCAAGGGTGACTCTGACAACATGTCTCCTGGATGCATCTGAGTTTATGGCACCAAAGCCTATTGATGGGTTGGAATATTATTCAGCTTAAAAAGAAAAGAAATCCTGCCACCTGCCACAACATGGATGGACCTTGAGGACATTATACTGCGTGAAAGAAGCCGGTCACAGAAAGACAAATACTGTGTGATTCCACTTATAAGGAACCTAGAGTAGTTAAAAATCATAGAGACAGAAAGCAGAATGGTGGTTGCCAGGGGTGGGGGAGGGGGAATGGGGAGCTAGCGTGTAATGGGGACAGCTTCAGTTTTGCGAGATGAAAGCGTTCTGGAGATGGATAAGGTGATGGTGGCACAACAGGATGAATGCACTTAATGCCACTGAACTGTGCACGTAAAATGTTAAGACGATACATTGTGTTATGTGTATTTATCCCAATTTTTTTTTTACAAAAATCTACCAAAAACAGTTTATAATTCAATACTGGGTCACCCCACTTGTCTCTCTTAAATGAGACACAAGAACTAACAAGTAACCCAGACATTTCAGACCCCTCTTACGATGAGGCCTTGCTCAGTAAAGCCAAGTTCTACAAATGACATCCAAGTGATTTCCAGACACAGCCAGGCAGGCAAGATTCTTCAAATTGCTCAGCTCAATAAACGCTGGCTGGTTTACTCTGAAGGGGCCCAGTGTCTAACCCCATCCTCTCCACATGCTGGTTCCTAACTCACGGAATGCACAAAGTGACACATGGGCCTGCAGCATCTTTAACATTCAGCCCAGCTCCCAAAAGCCCACAGGGGAGACTGCTCCTGAATGGCCCCAGGGCTTTACATATCCGGTTTGGGAAGGTTCCTTGTCCCTATCACTTCAGCTAGTCCAAACTTGCCCACCTGTCAGAAACCACGCTCCCATGCCATCTCTGTTAAAATGTTCCCGATCCACTATTCAGAAGTGACATCTTTATTCTCTAAAACAACTCCCCCAAACTGCACAGCTCTCCTGTGGCAACGAGACCCTTCTCCTGAGATAGTCGCTGTATATATTTTAATCTTCCTCCACATTGCATAAATAGCTGGAGGACAGCGCGGGTTGCATGCCCAGGGACGCGGATGGTCTGAGCATTAAAACCTAGACAGAATCCTGGGCTGCTATAGAAGAGACAAGCAGACGCGATCCAAGCGAGTCAACGGGTTTTTGCGAAAGAATTAAAGACTTCAGTTTGGGTTTGAAATTTTAAATTGGCATGTTACACATACCATCACTCAGCACTGTTTAAATGTAGAGAGACCACAGGAAATCCAACACACTTGTACTATATACACACAACTGAAAGAGGCATAAAAATTATTAACTGCTTAGAAGTTGACAAATGGTGTGAAACAGTCAAATAAATATACACCCTGAAGAAAAATAAGCGCCATTAGCCCAATTCCACCGTGGAAAAGATTCCTGCCTGACTCTTCCAAGGCAGCTTTCAATTCGAAGCCTAAGTATTTTCACACCATAGAGCTGGGTGTGGGCGAGCACATTCCTGTGTGAGAGGCTCAGGAGGTGATCCAAATGCTTCTGTTGGTTCATAAGCAGATGTCAGCCCCACCCAGACATGCAAAGTCACTGCTGACACTGGAAGTGTTAAGATTCTCTTTAAATAGGTTGTGCTAGTCATTCTGGAATTTTATTTTTCATTTCTTACAGCCTCAAATATTACCCTAGGTAAAATTTGGTTTGATATTTGAGCAAAAGAATATCGTCTACATATCAGGGAAAACAGGTCAAGTTTCAAGTAGGCTGATAGCAGAGCAACCTCCCACCCCCAGCTTTGGAACTTAGGTGTGAAAGCATCCAGGGGCTCAGTCCCAGTGCATTTCCTCTGTAAGTCAAATAGGTGAATACATTCAGGATGCCCAATCGCCACGGTCCTTAGAATTGACACCTTACGTTTTAATAAAACTTAGGCCCTGGTATTGGATCGTAACTGAGAAATTGGACACCATTTATATTCTGAAACTTTAAAAGTGTCATTCTCCTATACTACATAAAGGTCAGGCACAGAATGGTTGTCTTCATTCAAGTTTCTGTGCCTCCTAAAAGCCATAAGCAAAATGTAATGGGTATATTTGAATCAGGGGAACAGGACAAGTGAGAACAGGGTGCAGTGTTTCAGTAGATTCCAACAGGCTTTCTCCTGGCCCTAAGAAGGGTTAAGAAAAAACCCAAAGAAAAACATAAACACAAAACAAAAACAAAAACTGCCATGCACACATCAAAATGTCACTATTAATTATCTGGAATTATATAGGTAATTTAGATTTCTTCTTTAATTGTCAAACATCTCTACAATGAACAAGCATCCATTTTTTAAACAACATAATTCGCATACCATAAAATTCACCACTTTAAAGTCTATAATCTAGTGGTTTTTAGTATATTCACAAGGTTGTGCAACCAACTCCACAAAGTAATTCTGGAATATTTCATCACCTCAAAAGAAACCTTGTTCTCATTAGCAGCCCCTATCCCCGCCTCCCCCAGGCTCTGTAACCACTAATCTGCTTTCTATCTCTATAGATTTATCTATTTTGGACATTTCATCTAAATGAAATCATACAACATGTGGCCTTTTGAACAAACAGCAATTTTATGATGAGATTTTAAAAATTGCACGTTGGCAGTAGCAATAAATAAAAAAGTAAGTAGAGAAGTAAGTAAAGGACGTCTGTAGAAACAGGCTGTGCTCGGCGAAGCAAAGGAGGCTGCTCAGTGCTCCATCCGCATGTCCCACCACCGCTGCCCACACGCTGTGGGGAGGTTCCAGCTCCCCAGGTAGAACAGGACATAGGGGACGCACGCATCTGAGACTTAGAGATGACTAAAGAAGGGAACAGAGAGAACTTGGGGAAACGCTGGAGCATCCAGGTTTACTGATCCAGACAGAAGAGTTCACAAGTTGAAAGGCTCACTTGGTGAAGAGACTGGCGTGTGTCCCCATCCTACTGCAGACAAAGCGAGGCTCGCAACACGGGCGATTAGGGAAGGACTGCATCAGTTCAGGAGCCGCCACCACTGGTGCAGCGATGTGACTCGTGTCATCTGCCTTCTCCCTGACGAGCACATCTTCTGCATGTCACTGGGGCTGGCCAAACAACTTCTCTCCACCTTCCTAACCCCATGGCCTGCCTGGGCAATCACTGCCAAGCTAGTTGAGCTGCTGACTGGCCCAAGGTGGCGTGAGACCAGCAGCATCTCCCGTACAGCTGCCCTGAGTGCTTTCTACACAAAGGCCCACCTGGGTCTACCCGGTGCTGACACAAAGCTCCCGCTGGCTGACTGTATATGAGGGAGACCTAAAGACAGAAAAGGTTCTGAGAGGAGACTCGTCTGCCCTAAGTCCTCAGGACTGTTATCGTCTTCTGAAAATGAGGACACTACTCAGAGCAAGTAATATATCCTTTGTTTTGGTAAAACCCTAAAGGTGTGCTACTACAAATGCCACGTGTCCATCAAGAGTGTCCCACTGATGATGCACTAACTTTTCCCCACTGGACATGGGTGATTTTCATTGTAAAAACACATACAGGGAGACAATGTAAAGCTGCTGGAAAAACTCAAACCTTTGATACTATCCATCAGACAGTGTTGATTTATTAGCTTCATATTAGTGTTCTGATGTTTAAAGAAAGGAGACTATTTAATATGAAACAAACACATAAGTGTGGCTGGTTGCATGCAATGATACATTAAATGTACACTTTGATCCATGTCCAAAGGACACTGCTGAACACCTAGTAGCAAAGACTAACTACAATGGGTAACTCAGATGGGACCCGGGAACGGAGAAAAGGTGTTAGGTAAAGTCTAAGGAAATATGAACAGTATAGATTTAGGTTAAGACTAATGTATCAATACTGGCCCACATGCAGCATACCACGTAAGATCCATCACTCGGGGAAATGGGTGTGAGGTATATGGGAACCCTCTGTATACCTTCACAACTTTTCTATAAATCTAAAACTATTCTAAAGTCAAAGTTTACTGGAAAATAGTTACACATTTCATCACGTCGTTTAAGCCCTTAACTAAGGCTCACAGAGCAGAGAAGAGCTGTAGAAAAAGAGTGTCTCTCTAAACACCCTTCATTCTTCATGACGCAGTCATGGGAGACAGCCCCTGGGCAGAGGAGAGTGATAACCGCATGGACGGAATATGACAGATTCAGGGGACTGAATGCAGGGTATTCAACAGCATGCCAGTGAATACGCAGAAATTAAATCACCTTGGAGTGTGCTGGGTTTTGAGCTGCATCGTACATTAATTGGCACGGCATGGTGATATCAGCTCTTAACCTGAAATGTAGGGCGTCTCCATGGCAGCACTTATCAATGTTCTGTATATTCAGGGCTGACCAGCTGGTGTCTGTAGAACGACCTGATGAAAAGACTCCTAGTTGACACTGAAGGGCTTGTTAAGTAGTCAGGGTTTCATACGGGGCCTGTAATCATGACAGTGTGTGTCCCACACAAACATGTATAAATTCTGATAACGAGAAACCATGCACCAAACAATGTCTCCTGCAGACCTGATCTCAACATGGGTTTCTGATGTGACATCTTGACTTATGGCATCAGTAAGATAAGAGGAATTTATATCTGCAAAGTGCACATGGGTCTGTTCTGATTTCCAGGCTCTTTCTCTAGTATTAAAATACATACTAGCTTTCTCATTAAGAGCAGATACACTATTAAGCAAAAATTTACTAATTTGAGTAAATGGATTTGAGTCTATGGTGTTTTTCACTTGTGTTTCTCTTAAAAAGGTTTTGTTATTTGGGATGTTCATCCATTAATCTCCACCTGTTGGTCTGAATCAGCACCCTTGTGATTTAATGAGATGCAGTCTCTGGCATATTTGGACAACTTCAAAGCAGCCTCCACTTAATTAGGGAGGGTATTTCATTCACTAAAGATTGGCATTCTTGGATCTGGTTGTCCTTATGAAAAGGTGCCATTTCCAGGACATGAGAAGAACAGCAGTCAGGAAATGGTGAGACCACAGAAGGGAATGGCGAGTGTGTGGCAGGCCGGAGCCTCAGGGAGGGCAGGCACAGACTTTTTAGTGAGCTGTGCTGCATGAGAACTCAGACAGCACATCCACTCGCAACTGGAAATGTTGGTCACACATTCCAGGACAATCACTTAGCTTGGCAACATGTCAACTCAAAAACATCCGTGATGCTGGAAATGCAACATTTAGACAAAAAAAAAAAAAAGAAGAATTGGAAAGGAGCACAGGATAAAGTCCTACAAGGTGAGTCCATTAGCCTGGGAACTGAGCCCGAGACAGTATGTCAATTGTAAGGTGACTCGATAATGTGTTCATTTCTGGTAATACACTCATTAAAACGTTACCCCGCATGTTCTAACTGCCGGCTAGAAAACCACACAGCATTCGAGGTGAGCTGCCAGTACCTAATAAGTAGTTGTCTCACCAGTCTGTAGTTTTTTATTTCATTACTTCTAACTTGAAGAAATCATTACTTCTAAGTTGAAGAAATACCGGCCTCTGGTTCCACATTCCTTGAAGGGCTGGCATAACTCTGCTCTGGAAATATGACGTGAAACCCAACAGTCTGAGAATGGAGTGGCCAGTGTCTCTCGCCAGTTTAACCTCTGTTGTGAGTCCACTTCTGCAGCAAAAACATCAAACCCCCAAAGGAGTCTGTGCACAGGCCCGGCTTCCTCCAATGCTGCTTCACAACACTCCTTCTACCTCTGTAACTGAGCGCCCCCAGAGCCTCCAGCGAAGGCCCCACTGCCAGGGCCGAGGGGACATTTGGTTGAGGGGGGAGCAAGGCTGTCCCACCGACCGGCCTCCTCCCTTTCCCAGCACCCATGGCCCCTGGAGGTGGCAGGACCCTGGCAGAGCCAGGAGGCCCGGACGTCCCACCACAATGAGACTGGGAAGGCAGGACCCACCACCCCTCGCTGGGACCCAAGCTCCAGGGCTGCTTTCCCTGATGCGCCTGCTTATTAGTGCAGCAAAACTGGCAGAAAAAGAGCAAACAGAAATGCTGAGGAAGTACTCCGAGCTTAGTCTGTTCCCATTTGGTTTCACAGAAGACTCTCGAATATCAGTTATTCCCTGCACACAAGGAATCAGTTTTTCATCTTGAATCTCTGGAAGGTTTTTCATTAAAGGTGAGAAGGGAAAAGATACCTTTAAAAAATAACTGACCTTTATTAGAGAAAGAATTAAACTGTGTACTGTCCCACGGCGATGATGGAAGTTACCTTCTGTTTGCTTAAGGGAAGAGTTTTAAAGGCCCCAGCTGCACGTGCTGCAGCCTTGGAGCCCAGGGTGGACTGGAGAAATCTGAGGGTGGAATGAATGACATTCATAAGAAGGGGCTCTGAAGGTTTGCAGCGGTCTCCATCAACCAGGCGTCTATGTACAACCCGTGTGGCCAGAGGCTGCTCTCATCCCTACAGGGGTCAAACGTCGGCACATCTGAAAACAAGATTTGTCAGTAGTGATCACCGTCACTTCGTGGAAACAAATCGGGGTAAATGTCTGTTATACTCAAAGGTAGTGACAGTGATTTTCTAAAGGCAGTCTGTGTATGAGTTTGCTAGTGTTGCTGTAACAAAGCGCCACAGCCTGGGAGGCTTAAACAGCAGTCCTAGAGACCGGAAGTCAGAGGTCAAGGTACGGGGAGGGCTGGCTTCTCCTGAGGCCTCTGTCCTGGGCGTGTAGATGGCTGTCTTCTCCCTGTGTCCTCACATGGCGTCCCTCTGTGGTGTCTGTGTTCCAATCTCTTCTTATAAGGACACCAATCACATTGGATTAGGGCCCACCAATGTGACCCCATTTTAACTTAATTACGTCTATAAAGATACTATCTCCAAATAAGGTCACTCTCTGAGAGACTGGGGGTTAGGACTCTATATGTCTATTTTTGGGAGACATAATTCAACCCATAACAGGTAGTATTATTTATCTTTAAATCTTCTTTATAATTAATGCTGAATTGAAAACGACTTTTGCAACTGCATAGTACAAAGTTAACAAAGACAGAGAAAGCCTCAGTGAGAAAGAATAAACAGGGGCTTTGGACTAAGTACAGAGGTGCAGTGGGTGGGGCTGCCCACATGCCGGAAAAACTGCCAGCAACGTGCTAATGGCTCTAGCACCCTAAGTCCCTCCTTCT
This sequence comes from Hipposideros armiger, assembly GCF_001890085.2. NCBI lineage: Eukaryota > Metazoa > Chordata > Mammalia > Chiroptera > Hipposideridae > Hipposideros > Hipposideros armiger. Next base: position 443,782 of record NW_017731882.1, on the reverse strand, counting down.
CAAGACGGCCCCTCATGGCTGCCCTCAAACAGACATCATGGGGACACCGCTGTCCTCTCCACAGTTTCCAGCAGCAGCTATGGCACCTTCCCAGGCCCTTCCTCTCAGGCTGGCATTCCTTTTTCTCCTAATATTTACAGCACTGCCACTCCTGCCGTCGTCCCCACACCGTGGGGGCTAGCCTGGCAGCCCTGGAGATGCTGTGGTTCAGTGTGGAGCAGAACGTCTGCTCATTTTTGGGAATGACACTGTCAGCACTTACACAGCGCTTCCCATTGGACACACACGGTCCTCCCCCTCCTCTCACTGGAGCGTACACATGTGGGTCTCCCTGCAGTGTCTCCTCAACTCTGGTCCTCTAAATGCTGACGTGCACCAGAGGTGGCACTGCAAAAGCTTCCCTTCACTTTCTCTTTTCCCCTGGACGACCTGGCTTTCAATGGCAGCAAAACAACCACAACTTCCACACGTACCTTTCCAGCCAGACCTCTGCACAGGAAGCAAGACTCAGAAATCAGGCCCTGCTCACATTCCGCTTGTGCGTCTGACAGACACACTGTGCTCGACACGTGCACACCTCCAGCTCTGGTGCACAGCAGCTCCCCTGCCGCTGCCCCACCACCCTGAATCTGACCCCAGCCTCGCACAGGCGAAGGCCACAGGTCCTGCTTAGCTTTGACTCCTTCTCCTCTCGCCCTCGCATCTCACATTCAGTCCACAGAAGCTGCCGTTGGCTCTATCTCCACAATGCATCGGAACCCAGGCTCCTCAGACAGCCCTCCTCACACCAGTCCCAGCAGCCCCCCAGTTCTGGGGGGATCATGCGACGGCCCCCACCAGGCCTCCACACAGCAACCACACTGAACTTCTAAAAGGGGCTTCAAACACTGTCCCCTGGGACAGGCAGCAGGGGTGAATCAACAGCATAGGGCAGAGTGGAGCAGTCAGGTATAAAAAATCCTGTACTGTATGATCCCACTAACACCAAGTTCAAAAACAGGCAGACACATGTGCGATGACAGAGCCAGAAGACTGGTTACCCCTGGGGTGACGGCCGAGAAGGAGCAGGAGACAGGCTGCTGGCGTGGCCCAGCGACACACTTACACAAAGCCGACCCTTGTCGTCTATTTCATCCTTCTCCCATGATGCTGCCTCCTTGCGCTCGGCCCACCCTGACCTTGTTTCCACCACGACGCACAGTCCTGCCATCTGACCTGCTTCCCGTCCATGTCTCTTCTTCACACTTCCAAGAGTTATCAGTTCATTTATTTTTCTGTCCCCTCTTCCTAGGAGCAGGAGGTTTTGTCTGTTCACTGTTCTTTCCCCAGCACTGAGAGCACTTCCTTGCAGAGGCAGCGGTTTCCTCTGTCTGGCCCTACCCCGCAGGCACAAGCACCCTCCTGACTTCCCTCAGTGCCTCCTCTTCCAGTCACACCCTTGGCAGCAATCGTAGCCCCCCACGCCTCCAGAGTTGCATCCACTCTCCCCTGGCCTGGACGACTCTTCCCCCAGACCATCCTGGAGCTCCCCCCTCAGGTCCCTGCTCTCATGGTAGCTCATAATCGATGGACATCTTACTGAAAACATTTCAGGCCCACGTGTGGCCTGCCCTGTCCCTTGCTGCATCCTCTCCCGAGCTCCATGTCTGTCTCACATCAGAAGAGAGAAGTCCGTAATGGCAGCTCTGGGTGACAAGCCACGTGTGTAGCACCTGGAACCCAGCACAAGGCACGCACAACCACAAAAGGAATCAACCAACACCGGCAGTGTCATGTTCTAGGGCAAGTCCTGAGTTCCAGCTCACAGTCTGAAGGTCAGGGCAGGGCTCGCACAGTGCAGAGGTGCACAGGGCCCACAGTCCCCTCATGGTCTGGCAGCGCCTCTCCCAGAAGAAGACAACAGTGTCACAGATCGGCTCCCTTGGACCTGCTCAGCCCAGCTCCAGCTCCCCCATATCTGTGACATGACACAACTCAACTGCTTTCAGACCCAAGCTCCCTCAAAATGCTCCCGGACCTCTGCCAGGCCCCATGTTCCAGTCTCTCTGACAACGTGCCCTTTCTATGTCAAAGGCATCTTTACCACTTTGAATGAATAAAGAGAAACTTTTGCAACTATAAAACTGTGCCATATGCCACTCAACCATAGAACACACCACCTGCTGATACCCTCCAGCAGGTGCGTGTCAGTTTGCATTCTGCTAAGGGCACTACCGGCTCGCAGGCAGCATGCTGCAGAATCCACCTGCAGAAAGGTGGCCTACTGCTCCTGATGTCTCACTCCCTCTAAAACAACACAGGTACACAAAACAACGAGAACCCTCCATGTCAGACCCTGGAGAATTAACCAGAGCCACAGAACAAACTGAAACATCATCCACCCAAGAAAAAGGACAGAGCCTCGTGAGCCAGCGGGTCGTTTAACACGGGCTGTAATCAAGGTCCCTCTCTCCCCTCCAGCCCTGCAGACAGCCGGCAGATCTGATGCTCTGTCAGAAGTGCTACTGCAGATTTTTTCTGGACATGCAGCACCCTGAGAAATAGACCTGACTCAGAGCTAGGCTGGGGGTGGGCAGTGGGAAAGGGTGGCAGGTGGCAGCTGATCCTGGTGCATTACCAAACCAGTAACAAACTACCGGCAACACCTTGGCCGCCTAATGCTATGACTACAACTGCAGTAAACATGAGCCCAGTGCAAAATTCAAAAGGAAATCCCAGATAACTAGAAGACCACAGGGAACTTCAAAAGCTCCAACGTATTTCCAAGATCACAAAGGCTGTGCTCAGGCAGAAGGCTATGCACACACCCAAGAAAGACCTGGGAAAGGAGAAGACAGCAGCCCTCGTCTCTGGCACAACTGGGAAGTGACAGCTAAGGGTGAAGTGTGACAGCATGCCTTCTCACTAGAGGTGCAATACATGCAGTGAGGTCCCTAAGGAAATCTCCTGTGCAGTCACTGGCTAACCACACACTTAAACTGACTCAGATGGGACCTGCTCCTCAGTAATCCAGCCTTAAAATGTGAAGAACCTTATGTTAAGTATTTTTATCACACACACACACAAAATGACAAAAGCAACAATAATAATAAATAAAAAGGGAAGGAGGAAACTTGTGGAGGTGATGAATATGTTTATGGCATAGACTATGGGGATGGCTTCACAGATGTATGTGGTCTGACAATTAAGTTCATGAACTCATCCTTGAAAAAGTGCTACATTCCTCATTTCTGAATATCACTATGGTCACCTTCGAAGTACTCCCCTTGGGAAGCTATGCACTGACTCCAGTGCCTAGCTCACCCTTCAAAGCAATTTTGGAACTCTTTTTCTGGAATGACCATCAGAGCTGTCATTGTATTACCCTTGATGTCCTGAATGGCATAAAAATGTCTTCCTTTCAATATTTATTTTATCTTCGGGTAAAGAAAGAAATCACTGGGGGCCAGATCAGGCAAGTAGGGAGACTGTTCCAATACAGTTATTTGTTTACTGGCTAAAAACTCCCTCACAGACAGTGCTGTGTGAGCTGGTACATTATTGTGATGCAAGAGCCAAGAATTGTTGGCGAAAAGTTCAGGTTATCTAACTTTTCCACACAGCCTTTTCAGCACTTCCAAATAGTAAACTTGGTTAACTGTCCAGTTGGTACAAATTCATAATGAATAATCCCTCTGATATTAAAAAGGTTAGCAACATCGTTGCAACAAGTTTGTGAAATTAATTGTCAGGCCTCATATATTTGTCCCCAAACTTATCAAGTTGTATATATTAAATATGTAAAGCTTTTTGAATGTCAATCATACCTCAATAAAGTGGTTTAAAAAGAAATGAAAAGAAGTTAAGAAAATAGTAGATAACTCAGTGGGCACACATCATAGAGAATACAGAACCTGGAGAATTAGTGAAGGAAAGCCACTAAACAAATAAACAGTAACAAGAAAACACCACCAAAAACCAAAATTAAAACAAAACCAAAAATACCACAGTAGCAACAACAAACTGAATGGTAGAGGGATTTGCTACCAGAGTTGTTAAAATATTATTATAAAAAATGTCTAGTTTTTCACAAAGAATTATAAAGACATGCAAGGAAATAGGAAAGTATGCCACACACAAGGGGAAGGGGGAGAGGGGCGGAGAGAGAGAAAAAAAATACCCAACAGAAAATGTCCCTGAAGGGGCCAAGGTTATTTTAAATATGTTCAAAGAACTAAAGAAAACAATATCTAAAGAATTAAAGGAAATTACAACAACTTTATGTCACAAAATACAGAACATCAATAAAGTGACAGAAATTAAAAGAATCAAATAGAAACTCTACAGTTAAAACTACAATAACTGAAATTTACTAGGTGGGCTCAGAAACAGATTTGAGCTACAGGAAGAAAGAATCAGTAAACTGGAAGACAATTTAATGTCTTTACTGGAATCGAGATTATCCAGTCTGAAGAGGAGAAAATAAAAGGAATGAAGAAAAATAACAGAGCCTAAGAGACCCATGGGACACTATCAAGAGTACCAACACATACACAATGGGAGTCCAGAAGGAGAAGAGAAATAATAACCATTATTTGGAGAAGTAAAAACCAAAACTTACCAAATTTGAAAAAAAGTATTAATTTACACACTTAAGGAACGCAACGTAGGATGACCTCCAGGATATCCACAACTAAACACATCGTAAACAAGCTGTTAAAAAAACCCCAAAAAAACAGAATCTTGAAAGCAGCAAGAGAACTCATCCCAGACAAGGAATCCTTAGTCAGATTAAAAGCTGGCTCTTATCAGAAACCCAATGGGATGACACATTAAAAGTGTTGGGAGAAAAAAAGGACAGTCAACTAAGAATTTTATATCCAGCTAAACTCTTCTTCAAAAATGAAGGCGAAGTTAGGTCACTTCCAGATAAACAAAAAAAGAGAAAATCTGTCATTAGTAGGCTGCTCTATAAGAAACAGTAAAGTCATTCAAGATGAAATAAAGTATATAGAACAGAAATTTTAATTCACATAGGAACTAAAAGAGTGTCAGTAAGGTAACTACATAGGTACCATGAAAGACAATATAAACATATTTTTGTTTGTAACTCTTTTCATCTCCTATTTGTTTTAAAAAAAACTACTGCACAAATTATAACCATAAAACTGTGTTGAAGGATTTAAAACATATAAAGACGTAATCTGGACTTAAAACATATAAAGATATAATTTGTACAACACAAATAATTAAAAGAAGAGGGGAGGGAAGAACGATATAATGGAGCAGTGTTTGCTATTAAAATTAAGTTAGTATTAATCTGAATTAGATTAACAAAATAAAATGATAATAGTAATCCTCGTAGAAACCACTGAGAAAATAATTTTTAAAATTATTTATACATATATATGTATATGTATACACACACAAGTAGAGAGAGAGAGAGAGAGAGAGAGAGAGAGAGAGAGAGAGAAAGAGAGAGACAGACTATAAAGGAATTTTAAAAGTATGCTAGGAACTATCCATTTAACACATAAAAGCAGGAAGTAGGGAAAAAGAACAAAAAGGCATGGAATATGCAAAACAAGTAATAAAATGCTATAAGCAAAACCTACCTTATGAGTAATTAAATTAAATGCAAATGAGTTAAAAGGACAAATCAAAACACAGAGATTGGCAGAATGGATTTAAAAAATTATCCAACTGTATCTTGCTGTCTATAAGAGATAATGCCTCATATTAAAAAACAGATTGAAAAGACATATCTTGCAAACAGCAATCATAAGAAAGTTGGTGTGGCTATACTAGTATCAGATAACCTACAAGACAAAAATCATTACTAGAAGCAAAGAATGATAAGAAAGTGGACCTATCAATCTATCATAAACACACATGCAGCTAACTACACAGCCCCAAAATACACAAAGCAAAACGTTACAGAAATGAAGGGAAAAATAGATAATTCAACAATAACAACTGGAGACTTCAATACCTGACTTTCAATAATAGAGATAAGAACTAGGCAGATCAGCAAAGAATTAGGACACTTACAAACCAACTACACCTAACACTACAGAACATTCCACCCCAACAGTAAAATACACATTCCTCTCAAGCTTACACAGAACATCCTCCTGCATAGACCATATTCTAGGCCATACAATAAGCCTCCATAAATGTAAAAGAGTTAAAATCATGCAAAGTATGTTCTCTAACAATAGAATGAAATTAGAAATCAATAACAGAAGAATATTTGATATATCCACAAATATGTGGAAATTAAACAAAGCATTCCTAAATAACCAATGAGTCACAGAAGAAATCACAAGATTAGAAAATACTTTGAGATGAATGAAAATGAAACACAACAGAACAAAACTTATGGAGTCCAGCTAAATTAATGGTTAGAGGAAAATTTATAGTTTTAAATGTCTATATTACAAAAGAAGATCTCAAACCAATAACCTAACTTTACACCTTACGGGATTAAAAAAAGAACTAACTAAACCCCAAGCCAGCAGAAAAAAGGAAAGAATAAAGTGCAGAGACAAAACGAAATAGAAAACAAAAACAATAGAGAAAATCAATGAAACCAAAAGTTGGTTCTTTGAAAAAAAACCAACAAAATTGACAAACCTTTAGCTAGGGTGAGCAAGAGAAAAACAGGAAACACAAATTATTAAAATTAGAAATGAAAGTGGGGACATTACTAACAACCTTACATGGACAGATAGGTCAATAGGACACAATTTGAGAATCCAGGAATGACACAAGTATATATGGAAATGGTGATTATAGTCAGGTTGGTTTTTTCCACTAAATGGAAATGAATCCATGATCGAAACTCTATTACTCTTCATGAAAAAGTGAATTCTGTCTGATCAAAGACTGAAGCGCATGAAACCATGAGGGAAGTGCTCTGGCCGTGAATAAAAAAAAGACCCACACTCCGTACAGAGAGCTGAAGGGCACAAAAAGTTTGCGAATAAATTCAAATGGCTAATAAGTCTACGAAAGACTCAAAACCATCGTGTTCACTCAGAAATGGAGAACTGAGGGGAAGACCAGTGTTCACAAGCCACCTTGGAGAGGGAGGGAAGCAGGCACTTCCTGCCTGGCCCAGGGCGCCCACGGCGCCTCAGAGCTTCTGCTGTACCACATGGCCACCTGTCCAAACCAATCAGGCACCTGTGTAACAACGCCACAGGTAGGCGTTTATACTCCAGATACTCTGGAGGTGCGAAGGTGTAACTACGAGGCTTGTTCCAGCCCTGGCTATTAGAGCAGGAGACAGGAGAATACCCAAATACTGAGCAAGCCAATGCTGGTTACTACAGTACGGTAGACCCAGAATGGGTAAATGTAACAGGCAATAAAGGTATAAATATAGTACATACACATAACAACAGCAACTGCCACGAGTGTTGGGCATCTAACCCGTGGCTGGCACTGGCTAATGCCCTTCTCATGGATTACCTCTAACCCTCAAAGGACCCTGTGTACATCTACTGTCACCCTCCAATCATCACTACATTCAAGGGGCTGGCAGCAAGAAGTAAATCTATGCACAAGATGCAGAAATATGGTGAGATAGACTCATGAGTGAGCAAAGCAAGGAAATGGACTGCTCTGTGTGCCCTGGCATGCCACCCCAGGCACACACAGGCTGGGCTAGTTGCTGGAAGTTACACGGAAGGAAACAGATGAGGCGGAGATGGAGGGAGAGAGACGGGGGTGGGCCTGTGTCATGTCTGACTTGTTTTAGCAATTTAGCCATTTCCTTTTCATTAAAAAAAAAAAAAGTCAAATTTTTAAAAAGTAAAAAAAAGCAATTCACCTTAAAAATTCTACAAATAATGAGATTCTCTAGTTTTTAAAGAATGTTAATTTAATGAATTATATAACTTAAACTGTCTATTGCACAACAGAGTTGTACTGTATTTAGATTTCCATGCATGCGCCCCCATGCATTCCCAACAACTTGAAGATAGTCTTTTTTAAAAAACATATTTTTAATTATAGTTGGCATGTGATACTGTATTAGTTTCAGGTATAAAACACAGTGATTCAACATTTACATACCTTACAAAGTGATCACAATAAGTCTAGTAACCATCTGTCACTGTGCATAGTTATTACGATATAGGCTATATTCCCTGTGCTGTACATTACATCCCCATGACTAATATAACTGGAAGTTTGTACTTCTTAATCATTCCCTCCCCCTTTCCCGCCTGTCCCCCATCCCTCCCCTCTGGCAACCATCAGTTTGCTCTCAATATAAGAGTCTTTGTATTGTATTTCCTGAATATCTTCCATCCACCATCTTTACACACTGGGTACCACAAGACGATCTCTGATTTCTTCATATAAAGAGCAAGACTTCTGCAGCATCAAACATCAACACAAATATTTGTGTTTTATAGTTACAGTGTTGTAGCATTAATGTGGAATATATTAAAGCAATAAAGGTCTAGTGGTTATAAAAACCGTGTTAATTGCCAACTATCATTTTTTTCTATAACTTAATGTCTTTGTCTTTTCTAAGTTTCTTTTAAATAAAGCAAAGAATTTATTGGGAGAATTAAGTTAGCAGTCATATCACCAGACACTACTTATTTCTCATGCCTCTATAAAATAGGACATTTTCAATACATCATTTTACCTAATTGAGACTCTTAAACTCATAAATCATGGTTGTTTGAGACTTTTCTTTGAGACTGTTTTATTTCACAGCCAGAAGCCCTAAACTAATCGATCATGGAGTAATGTCATGGGTAATTACCGTGGGGCTGACTTGCCTTCTCTGTCTCTCTAGGCTGTAGGAGTGCGCTCAGCTTGGTATTTTAAAGCGTTTGCCCTAACAATCAAACGGTGCCTGGGAACCTCTGTCATTATCACAAAAGCACACAAAAATGTACACAGACACAGGGACACCTAGGAAACATGTACACACATGCCCCTGACTCGGAGGCTCCCCGAGGCTCTGGTCTCCTGGCTTTAGGCTTCAGGCAATTGTAAGCAGTTGGATTCGGAGGCCAATGTGACCTGATGGGAAAAACAATGGACGCTGACATCCCTGGTACATGGATGGGGCTGACACCTCCAGGCTCTCCTCCTTTGTCATGAAAATGGCAGCATGAGATGCCTCCTATCACTGTGTTCTACTTTCCTCAAACCCTCTTTCTGAACACAGTACTCAGGGGAAATGCTACTTCTGCCTATAACGTAGCTGTGAAGCTGGATGTGCCTTCAGATGAGAGAAGCAGGAGGGAGAGGGGCTGCCAGCCAGGGAGAAGCCCATCTTTGCTCATCTGCAGGCACCTTCATATGGACCAAACATCCTGGAGACCTGCTTGTGAAGCATTTTCCCACAGAAAAACCAAGCTGGAGGTCAATCTCTTTCTCT
>NW_017731882.1:379604-434274 GCF_001890085.2 Hipposideros armiger | reverse complement strand
CTCTCTCTCTCTCTCTCTCCTTGCTCTCTTCTCCCCCTTCTCACTTTAATTTTGTAATTTTCCTTTTCATTTTGGGAGTCTGTATATGTGGGGGTTAGAGGAAATCTTAATGGGCCCCTCTTTTGTGTCCTTCCCAAAGAGTATCTTTCCTTTACTCTGGTGGTTCTCACTGGGTAGGGAGGACTTTGTCCGCCAGGAGACATCTGGCAATGCTTGGGGACATTTTTGACTGTCAGACTAGGTTGGAGCACCCTTGTCTTCTAGTGGATGGAGGTCAGGGATGCTGCTAAAGGTCTTCAATGCACAGGACAGTCCCCACCACGAAGAATTATCAGGCCCCAAACGTCTACAGCGCAAGGTTGAGAAACTGCTTGACCCAATTCTACCTTCTATTTTCCTGCATGTTCTTAATTTAGAGTCAGCAAGCATGCGAGTTGAAATAACATTTAGATACGATCTCGTCCAGCCAGATTCCTTGCTCACCCTTCTCCCAATGTCACCCCCAGAAACAGAGCCCCGTGAGGTGCACTGCACAAGCCTGACCTGTACATTCAGACAGACAGACACCCATGTGCTCCCTGCCTCTGTTGCCTATCAGCTTTTAACCCGGGGCAAGAGAAACAGACTCGGAGTCTCCGCCTCCTTAAATGCTAACAGACTCCCTGGTTCGCTGTGATGATTCAGTAAGATTCACACAAAACTTCCCCGTTTGTGCTTTATGTTCCTTCATGGAAGTCACTAAATATTTATTCTTTTTATCCACTTGTCCCCCTTTTTCTAATTCTTCCTCTTCTTCCAACTCAGTTGGGAGAACTCCTGATGCCAGCAAGGGCCAAGCACCAACCTCTGTGAGCACCTTCCTCTGGGGATGGCCCACGGCCACACGGCACCAGCATCAGGTGGGACCCAGACCACAAAGTACAGAGGTCATGGCAGAGAGAGGGTGGGGAAGCAGCAGGACCAGAGCTCAGGGCTTTGCTTTCCCTCTCTGTGACACTGACTATGTCTATACTTGTTCCTTCATAACGATCTGGCTTCTCAGAGAACGGCATCATTGCAGACGTGTCATCCGGGTGCTAGAGAGCGCCCAAGGGCCAGTCCCCGCTTGGTGCCCTGTCCTTGGCTGGAGACCCAGGTTGCCCAGACATTTGAACTACTTGAGGAACCACGTGCTCTTAAAGAAGAATGGAAAGGAGCTTGTGGTCTCACCTTCCTGGGGTTTCTCATCGGAATAAAACTGCAAACATGGAATGGAAGGCCAGTGAGGCAGAAACACGGCAGGATGGGGACGGAGACACAGGGAGAGGTGAAGGGGCCAGGGGCTTACAGTGTGGGCACACCAAACCTCCACTCCAAGCGCAAGCCCTTCCCCAGCTGGTTTCACTTAGCTCCTATGCCACAGTGAAGTTCACAGCCACATTTCCAGAGAGACGCACTGTTATGCCAACAGCAGTTCTCCCACGGGCACTGGCTTGCAGCAACGGGCTCCTAGTGGCCACAGCTGTGTTTAGAATACCCACCAAAGCAGATGCTAAGTCTAACACCATGCCAAAGTCGAGGGCAGGAAGGGCCTGGAAAAGCCCCATCCTGGAGGGTAAAGCTTGGCATACAATGTAAGTGAGGATGTCAGACCAAGGCACCCGGCCCCGTGGCTCCTGAAGCCCGCACTCAAGCCACGTGGACGGCTCCAACAGAGGAAGCTGGGTCGTAGCCACGCACCTTACTTTTCCTCCCACCATTACCTGCATGTGTAAAGAATTTAAAGCATGGGAGACTTTAGACAAACTGGACACTGACATCTTGACAAGTCTCCAGGCACACCAGTCACGGGGTCTTGTCAGCTCTGCAACTCAGGTGAGCTCCTAGTTCAAAGGAACTAGCCAGAGGAAGATGAGCGGAACACACTGTGGTACACGGCAGGAAAGCTCCAGGATATCCTCTCCTCAAGCCTTTTCTCACCACTTCCGCACACTTCCCTGTCCCCTGAGGCCCAAACTCCTTTCCTGTGTGTAGTCACTTCTCCACAATTTATCTCCCGCTGTGTATATGGTATATGAGGCCCAGCCTAACCACTTCTTTGGGGTTTCACTTTTTTCTGGGAAGGTTTTGTGCATATAAAAATATCAACATTGATAAAACTTGTATGCCTTTTCTCCTGTTCAGCTGTGTCTTGTCAGTTTAATTCCCAGGCCCCAGCCACAGAACCCAAGAGAGCAGAGAACGTTTTGTTCCTCCCCTACATAACTCTTTGACACAGGCTCCTTTCACTCAACACAATGCCTTTGAAAGCCATCCAACTTGGTGCCTGTAGAAATATTTCATTCCTCTGTTTTGCAAAACAGTATTCTGTGGTATGGATGGACCAGTTTGTTAATCCATGTATTCACTGAAAGCGATCCATTATCTCCAGCTTTTGGCAATTCCAAATAACACTCCCAAGAACATGTGTGGACAGGTTTTTGTGCGAACGTACGTTTCCATTCTCTGGGTAGCAGCCAGGAGTGGGTAGTGCCCACATTGAGGCAATTGCTTTGGACCAGCCCTCTCACACTTTAACAAGCACACAAACTACCCAAAGAGCTTGATGGGTGCAAATTCTGACTTGGGATGGGGGCAGCGAGGCCTGGGACTGTGCATTCCTCACAGCTCCCAGGCAATGTGATGCTGCTGTCGGGCCCACCAAGCACTGAGGTCTTGATTCCAGGCAGATGGGCCATGCCCCAGGCACCCTTTCAGATTTCAGTGAATGGGGCTAACAGTGGCAGCCATCCACCAGGGGCTCTGCTTCACAAAGCCCATCACAAATCAACCTTTTCTTTTCTTTTTTTTTTTTAAAGATTTTATTGGGGAATCGGGAGAGGGGACGAGAGTTGGGGAAACAGACAAGTTGCTGTCCTTTTGTTATTCAGTCTAGTTGTGGAGGACGTCTCTTCACTGGCCCATGTTGGTATTATCATTGCACTCTTCCCGGGTGAAGCGGGTCGGTCGCCAGCTTCTGGACGGCCGCTCACGGCGGCTCTTGGCAGCTCACGCTGGCTGCCGGCCACACACGATAGCTATGGAAGCCCACTGCAGCAGGGGCTGCAGCCTACGCCATTGCAGGCGACTCACAGCAGCCCAGCTCCAGGTCGAGCTGTTGTTCACCATCTTAGCTGTAGAGGGCAGTGTCACTGGCCCTCATATGTGGGATCCAAACCAGGGCCCTGCTGCTCAGAGCTGGCGTTGCAAGCCAGCTCTTAACCAATGCGCCACCTGGCCGGCTCAAATCAACCTTTTCTTAAGGTGGAAGTTTTTAGGTGGAGCATGCACTTGGTACCTATAGTACCCACCTGAGTCCTGCAGGCATTTGGGTTGGGTTTGAGACCCCTACTATGTCTCAACTGTGGGCAGAAGAAACTATTTCCAGAGGCCCAAGGACATAAGCGCAGCACTTTCTCTGTGCAGTAGGCTTCTTCAAAGGCTATTTAGACACAGGCCACGGCAACTACGGGGCTCGCCCGGCAAAGACAGAGGAGAAAGGAGAGGGGCTGTGGGAAGGGAGGGGGCCACAGAACATCTTTAAGTAGTGCCAGCAATGCCTCCCCTCTGCCCACAGGAAATGGACTGAATCCAGCCCGAGCGGGAGGCATGCACCAGGAGAGTGACAGGTAAAGAATGTGAGGTTTCCCTGGTTTTCCCCACCACCGGGATGCTGCCTCATGAACTGCAGGGACTGCCCTAAGATAGGCAAAGGACAGAAACAGACATTTCTCCAAGGAGGATACACGAATGGCCAACAAGCACAGAAAAAGATCACTATCATCAGAGGGATGCAAGACAAAAGCCCAACAAGACACCACTTCACATCCATTAACAAATGTGTTGGTGAGGATGCAGAGAAACTGGAACCTTTGTGCCCTGCAGGTGGGAAGGTAAGTGGCACAGCTGCTATGTAGACAGTATGGCGGCTCCTCAAAAACTTAAAAATAGAACTGCCACACAGTCTGGCAATCCCACTTCCGGGTACACCCACAGGAACTGAAAACAGGGTCTTGAAGAGTCATTTGTACACCCACATGCATGGCAGCACTATTCACAATGGCCAAAAGGTGGAAGCAACCTAAGTGTCTGTCAATAGATGAACGGATACACTAAATGTGGTAAATACATACAGTGGAATATTATTCCATCTTAAAAAGGAAATTCTAGCATATGCTACAACATAGATGAATCTGAGGACATTATGCTGAGTGAAATAAGCCAGTCACAAAAGGAAAAATATTATAACTCATGTGAAGTATCTAGAAACAGAACACATAGATACACAACGTAGCATGGGCTGCCAGGGGCTAAGGGAGGGGCATGGGAGTTATTGGTTAATAGGGACACAGTTCCCATTTTGAAATGAAAACAATTTGGAGATCACTTGCACAACAATGCGAATATGCTTAGCGCTAGTGAAGTGGACACTTAGAAATGATTAAGATGCTAAGTTTATTGTGTTTTTTTAAGCCCCAGTTAATAAACAAATCCCTGCAAGCTAGCTGAGAACAGGCTGCTGTCCGGACACCCAGGTAGAGGGTTCCAGGCAGAGGGGCGCTCCTGGTCTCCCCACAGATCATGTGCTCAGCCCAGAGGGACCACAGCCACCCAGGGTGGACGCAGACATGCACCCACTCAGGCCTGAGTGCGGCCCTGCACACACAGCTGCATGGCCTGTCCTTTCCATGGGGCCTCAGGCATTTCAAGAATTACTCTGACTACGCAAGTGCTTCATGGCTGACTCAGAATCTCAGTGAGTCAAGATGTGGACTTCAAGGCCCATGGCACACGCTTTCGGGGATCATCTCTTCTCAGGGTGAAAACGGTTTCGATTTTAATGGACTGTGACCCCATGAAGGCTGACACCAGGAGACCCCTGTGGCAGTCTGCTCACCTGGGAAAGGGAACATGCTAACAGCACCCACCCCGAAATCTGCTCAGTGCCAGGTGTGGTGAGCCTGGGGTGCTGGGCCCACTGAGCATCACCTAACAGTGCTCCCGGGGAAACAGGTAACACCACCTTGTCTCTTTGCCGGCTCTCCCCTCTGATTTGAAACCATGCCACTTCACACATCACTATTCCCCAGGAGTGTTCTAGCACAGCTTGTGCCGGTCCCACAGCTGCAATGCCACCACTCAGCTGTCCTCGGGGGAGCCCTTTGCTTGGCAGTCTCTTCGGAACTGCCTGCCAAGGGCCTCCCAGCCCAGGACTTGCACCCTGGCGGCCCGGCCTGCAGGCTCCAGGTGACCAGAGGTATCGGGCACAGAGGGCTGAGGCTTTCTCCGGCCATGGCATGGACAAGGAAAGGCCGCCCCCTTCTATGGCTGTACCTGGCATCTGGCAGGGCCTGGTTCTCCATGAACCTGAGCCAGGCCTGCCTTCAGCTTTGCACTTGGTCGGCTCCTGTCCAGTGCTGGTTCCCGAGGACGCCACCCAAGCTCCCAGGCCACCCCTGGCCCCGGGATCCACCAACAGGAGCAAATCTTTAGAGATGAAACTACAGCCATGGGTCCCCAGGGGACCGCAGTCCTGAGCTCTGGGGACTTAGAAATAAAAATGAAAGCTGTCAATTTCTTTAGCAGCCAACTTTTTAGTTGTTTTCCTCTATTTTAATTAACTGGATCACTGGAAAGCTTCGTTTGCATTATCCAGCCTTCTCTACCAGTACTATTCCCGCAGGAAAGTTCTTTTTTCTTTTCTCTCTGATTTAAAAGCTTAAATTGAGATGCTCTGCAGGCACAAGGTATTGCCCTCACTGCCCCTTCTCACAGAAAGTGCTGGCTTACCCAAAGCACCTCGTTCATACTCAGTAGTAAGCATCTAAAGTCTACCACCACAGTAAATGGCTTCTGGTCTTCCAAAGCCACAGGACTCTTTTAGATTCCTCTCAGAATCCCTCTCTGTGCCTCAGTATCCCTTGCATACACTGTCACTCACAGTGCACACACAGACCCAGGGCAGCAAACACAGGCCCCTAACACACACACTCAGCTGATAAGAGTCATAGGACCACTTGGTTCCCACCCACCCACTTCCCAGGCACAGAGTTGAAAGGATGGGGGGACAGCAATCCTGAGAGACCCTCATCCAGCATTAGCCCCCCGACAAGGAACTCAGGTACACAGGTGAGGACCCAAAGACAGCCCCTCGACGGAGCTGCCGAGGGCCTGCCCCTCACCTCCCATCTAATTTACCTCCCTCCCTCTGTCCCTCAGCCTGAATGACACTCTCCATTCTCACCTAGAGCAGGAAACCTGGAGCAGCTGCACCTCTGGGCTCAACAGTCACACACTCTTGGCATGAGAACTGAAAATCCCAAATGCAGACATTTACAAGCAAAGGGAGCAGCAAAGGAAGAAATGCCCACATGGTCTGGGTGTGTCTTCAGGGAAAGCAGCACTCATGAGAGCATGCACGTGTGTGCACACGCACACACACACACACCCCTTTCACACACCTAGACAGGAAGCACCCCAGACACCTCGGGTTGAAGGAAGAGACGGGAGAGGATGACGGAAGTCCATTCAAACTTTCATCTGAATCGCATCCCACCATCAGTGTCACAGCCTTGAAAGCAAAGGTCCATCTTACCCTGAGCTAGCATTCCTACGGGGACATAACTAGTGGGGAAGCAGACACACAAGCCTAGCAGAGGGGCACACATCTCCCGCAGGGTGATCCTGAGGCAGTGGAGAATCCGGTGGAACTATGCATGAAGCTCGGCTTCAATTTGATGTTAAAAAAGTAAAATTGTAGACGATGAACATTTCAATGGTAGAGCCAGCTGCCATGTGACTGTTGGGGTGTGGAAAGCTAGAGAAAGGGCCTAGCGGTGGTTTACTAACAAAAACAGAGAAAAGGTGCAATCAATGATGATTTGGAGAAGGAAAAGGGCAAATTCCACTTTGATCTGTTGGGGGAGGCCAATGAGCTATCGATAAATAATGAGAATATGACAGGTCATTCGCAAAACGCTGGGCTGATTTGCCAGAGGATGGATGGATGGATGCCTGCTGTCCTCCCCTGTCAGGTGTCCTGGTCTTCTCCCTGCCACTGTGGCAGCAGGCAAGCCCTATGCTACCAAGGGTCAGTTGTCCCAGATATGGTTATGCCAGCCATACTGTTACTGCACTATGCTATATAGTTATTGCAAAATGTGTGACATAGAAGTGCTAACAAGAACTAAGTTATTGCTAGGAAAACTAAGCTGAACATTTGGTTTTGGAAGACAAATAAAAGTGGGTTTGCTTAAAAATAATCAGCTGCTTATGATACATGCCAATGGGAAAACGCTGAGGGAAGTGAAAATCTGTCAGGATCCTGTACCTTGCAAGTGTCTAGGACCTTTTGCTCCATTTAACAAAAATCGAAACTGAAAATGCACTCTGGGTGTGGTTGATGTAAGAAAGATGATGGGGAGCTCCTGTCTGCAAAATCCCTTCAGTTAAATATCATAAACTAATGCGCATTGTCAGTTAAAATAAAACGTGAAGTTCTGAACTTTTTAATGCTTCCCGATTCAACCTACTTTTTCAACTGACAGCTCTTGGTGCGTCAGACTCAGGGAGACCTCTCACTCCATCGGCAACCTCCAAGCTTCTCACCTGCTGAATGTCTCCCCTGTGCCAGCAAATGTGTTAAGAAGTTTACAGTGTATCTTCTTTATTCCTTCGGATGACTCTATGAAGTAGTCATTATTATACCCATGCATCAGATGTGTCAACTGAGGCGAAGAGGAAATAAGCAATTGAACCAAATCCACCCAAGGTCATGCTGAGTTTTCACCAGGTCTTTCGGATCGAAACGGCTACTCTGAGATGAGGCCTCAGATCCCAGAAGCAGTTATCTGCACAGAGACTCCCTCAACTTCTATTGTTCAGACGGTGACAAAACCGCCAACAGAGAAAGTGTAAAGGGAAATAAATACACATGAAGCCACAGTAGTATTTTTAAAGTAATTCTCTTTAAAAAACTAGAAATTTCTACTCAGTCCTGACACATGAATTCAGACCGCCAAATCCCTCCCAAACTTGATCAGCACATCATGCTCTGTACCTAACTCTCGGCCCGACATGGCAGCAGCTTAAAAAACCCCAAAATTGCAAACACCTGTTTCCTACATGAGAGGAGAGACCATGAAACAGTACAGAGTAAGAACTGGGACATACAATATCGAGGATATTTAGGGGGCAGCGCCACAGCAATGAACCCAAACTGCTCGTATAGTGAAAAGCCAGTCTGCGGCTGGAGCAGCTCAGCTCGGCAGTGCTGTTGCACCAGGGGAGGTCCAGGCAGAGCTCTGTCCCAGCCATCCCCATCACACGGCTTCCTTTAGGCCACCAGCGCAGGACAGCCCCTCACACAAGCCCAGCTGGGGCTCCACCCATCACTAACCAGAATGGAACATCACTGGTTCAAGTTTGTAGATGTGCTGACAAATCAGACAGCTTGTTTTCTTCCTCCAAAACGCGAGAAGTGGTTTTGTGTGTGAACAGCTTTTCATGACATCTAAATGCCTAGCTGGTGAGTCAGTCATGTGAAGGTGCCAGGTGTCTCCCCTTCACCATGTCACAAGGAGACAGTGGAGCTCAAGAAACAGCCAGGAAGGCTGCCTGCCCAGGTGTGGGGCTGGTGCGTATTTCGATCTAAACTTCTTCATCAGCACCACATCCGGAGCAGTCCCCTCCCAGTCAGAAGTTCCCAAGACTGGGAAGAGTTGGTTCTCAGCCCTGGGGGCATTCCAGAGTCTCAGGGGATTTAAAATCCCATGCTAGGCTGTACCCAGACCTGCCAAACCACCCAGCTGATTTCCAAAGGCAGCCAGAGAGCACCTCGGCTGGAGCATGGGGAGGAGGGTGAGGATGGGGAGGGGAAAGAGAAAGGGGGAGTTGAGGAGGTAGGGAGGCAGGGGAGGGAGGGAGGCGGGGGTGCTATGAACGGGAGGAGCCAGGCCCGCCTCATGGCTGTTTGCCTCTGTGCTAAGTGGGTAGGTAGATCTTGGGCCAAAACCAAACCCCAGCAAGCAGCCAGCCAACACTCACCAGCGTGACTCACTTTCAGCAACTCGCTGACACGTGGCAACACCTCCTGGTAGGTCTCTGGGGACTGATGGGTAGCCAGGCCTGGCCGTGGTCGTGAGCACCCCACCACCGCGTGTGGCAGAAAGCACAGGTGCCCACAGACCCAGCCTTGGTGTTCTCATGGATGACGTTAACCTTTAACCTTCACCGGAATGGGAATGACATCACTAGGAACTGGCTTAACGGCATTCCTGACCCAGTAACACCATCTAAAGTAAGGGCAGCTGTAACTGATAATAAGTGCATTTCTCACACACACAATTTGTGGCCATTTAGTAAAACTGATAATATGTACCAAGAGGTAGAAGACCAGCCAAGCCGTGCTGGCAACTCCTAGCAACACTCAGCCACAAAGACAGCTGGGTTCTATCCTTTGAAATGAACCAGTGCAAGACAGCAGCAGGGACGACCCCACTGCCACGCGAGGGCACCGCCCACCCTCTGGGTGGAGACATTTCCACCTTGCCTCAGACTGCCTGGCGACAGAATCTGGAACCGGCACAATGATTTCCTGAAGTTCAAGACTGTTTTGGCACCAGGTCCTGCCTCTGCGAAAGCTTTTACAGCTCTCCTATTTCACGATGAAAACCAAGCTCTCTCTGAAGCACTCATGTACAAGGGTATTGGTCACAAACAGAGAAGCAGCCACAAATGCCTTCTCCTGTCAAGACCTGAAGGCCTGCTGGACTGACAGGTTGGCCTTGCATTTTGCTAAAGCAGATGTTCTCACAGGTATGACTCGCTGTCAGGGTCACAGAGGTGGAGGGACCGAACCGGGACCTCCTCCCGGGGTCTCTTCCCACTCTGGGCACTGCTGGCTGCAAGCGGAGGCATGCCCGGTCCAGGGCCAGTGCTTTCTCTGTTAGCTGCCATGACCCGACCCAGGGCTGCCGTGTGGGGCACACGGGAGGTGGGAGGGGGAAGCGACGACACATGATAGCCTGCAGCCCACCGATGGCCAACACTTGTGTAACATCCACCTCACACAGGATAGTCACACAGGTGGCCACCCAGGGACCCCAGTCAGAAGCCTGGTCCAAGAATGAAGGCTGCCACATGGTCCGCTGGGCTGCCACCACGACTCCTGTGGCTTGTGTCACAGAGGCGGCCTGGAAACAGGGACCACAGTGTCTCTGCTTTGCAGCTCTGGCTTGGAAGGTGATGGAGGGCACAGAAAGGCCAGGAATGTCCAGAAAGGCCCACAGTGGCCTGGCCAGTACTGTTTGCTGTGTGGGTCACACACTGGGAACTCAGTCCTGATGTGGGTGGGCCTTGGGGATGACCCCCCTTTCCTGAGGATGAGGGGCCATAGGAGGAAACTGGTAGGTCTGAGCTGCACGGGGGCTGGGCAGAGCTGCCAAGCCCATATGCCCTGGCCACTTTGCAGAGCCCTCGGCCAGATCCCTCTCAGAAGTGCTAGTGATGGGACAAGAAGGGGGAGTGGGGGACACAAAAAACCCAGCACGACATCCCACTGTTAACCAGTGTTCAGTCTGCCAATGGACAGAACAAGCTTCACTTGCCTGCTTTCTCGGGTTGGTGTCTGCTAGGGGCTGAATTGCATCCCCCAAATCCATGTGTCGAAGTTCTAACCCACAGAACCTCAGGATGTCACTGTACTTGGAGATGGGATTTTTAAAAGGTAATTAGGGTAAAATGAGGTCACTCGGGAGGTCTTATGTACTCCCAGGGACGATCATGTGAGGACACCGGGAGAAGATGGCCATTTACCTGCCAAGGAGAAAGGCCTCAGAGCAACAGCCCTGCTGACACCCCAGTCTCGGACTTCCAGCCTCCGGGACTGTGAGAGAATAAGTGCACAGTCTCCCACTCTACGGAGCTTTGTTACAGCAAATGAATGCAGCATCTTCTAAAAAGAAGAGCAGTGGCTCAGTGCTACCAGGGTAGAGATGTGGCCACAGGCCTCTGCAGGGGCTCCGGGTGGCCCTTGCACACCTCGCAGCCCTGCTCAGTGCTGCCGTCATGTTCACCTGGCTGCTATTCCTGGAACAATGTATAGTCTGCTTTCAGTTACTCAGGATGTAAAGTGGATACTCAGAGGAGAGAAGGAACGCCCATCCAACTGGACCAAAGAGGACCAACCGGGGTCCTCTTTGCCCGGCCACACGTCAGAGCTGGTCCTCCACACACCTGCCAGCATCGGCTGTGGCCATCAACACGCCTTGCCCTCCCAAAGCCCACCCCGAGCACCCAGAGGCCACCAAACCAGCCAGGAAGGTGGCTGGTCCTCTGCAGGGGGAGGGCTGAGGGTGAGAATCTGGGGGGACGTTGGATTGGGCACAGGGGGCGACTCTCAGAGAATGGGGAGCAGCAGGAGTGTGGAGAGCCAGGAGGGCTGAAGGTAAAGAAGCCAAAGAGGGCAGTGAGGATACAGAGAGGCCTGGATGAGTGGGGAGGAAGGTGGTAGTGGTGGTAGTGAGAGGGGGAGGGGTACTGGGCTGACCCTGAGCCCTCTGCTCCCCAAACCTGCTCGCTCCTCCGCTGTTCTTTTAAAACATCCACAAGAAGTAGCCTCAGAGTAAGCCCGCAGTCCTGCCAGAAGCAGATGAACAGCCCCGACTCGCCACACCAAGCCTTCAGCTCCTTCTTGGGACAGGGACAGAGGACAGAAATGAACTCCAAGGCCCTGTCAGGAAATAAATTTCTGAGGTCCGCTTAGAATCCCCACATGTCCCTGAAAGGCACAATTGCTAGTGGGAGGAAGTCAAGGGTCTTAATGACAACATGGAAACTATCTGCACAGTGGGATGTGAGTGACAAAGCCCGTTTCCAGAGAGGACTGAGCATTCTGCTTTAACTAGCCTGTGAGGCAGAAACCCATGACCCACAGGGAGCAAATGGCAGAGGTGCTTGGGTCTCCCCAAGCTGACACCTTAGACCCACCTCCGAATGGCCCAGGTTCTAGTGCATGGAAATGGGACACTGACACCTCAAGTTCAAAAGGAGAAAATTAAAAATACAACAGGCCCAGGTAACTGATTTTTCCAGAACAACAGCTAGCCTCTTCCCCCAGGTCCTCCCTCCAGCCCTTCTCCAGCTGAGGCCTCCCTGACATGTGGGGTTGATGACCCTGGAGAGACTGTTCCCCACCCAGGGAGGGAGAAAGCCAACATGCAAACCAACCAAGGCTGTCACGCCCTCATCCCCCTGCCCTCATCAGCCAGGGCCACATAGGGGACAACTAGGACAGCCCCCACCCCCAACCTGCTCACCCTGCTGCACCCATCCCTCCCCATGGAAACCTCAAGAAAGACCCCTGCCAGCATTTCCCCATGGGGCCCCTGCTGGCTCTGCCTCCTGTTTCTAGGGAGGATAAAAACGTCTCTCTTCATGACAGTCATTTCCATGTCTGTGTTTACTATATCTGATTAAAGCAAATTCCAGGCAATTTAAAGACAGGGCCTTGGTGCCTGGGGAATTCCCCACGCACTTCAAGGCGCCTGCTCCCTCTCACCGTGCACTCGAATTTCCCTGCCCTGGTGTTCCGCTCACTCGAGGCTTCCTTTCTACTAAAATCTACAACCTCCTCCACTGTGTGTGTGTGTGTGTGTGTGTGTGTGTGTGTGTGTGTGTGTGTGTGTGTGTGTGTGTGTGTGTGTGTGTGTGTGTAATCTGCAGGTAGTGTCTCCTGAAGTGGGATGTGGAAGAAAAGGGGCAGCCTGAGCGAACAGTAGTTGAGATCACCTGATCTGCATGCTTTCCCATGTATGAAATAGTAAAGCAAGTGCACCCTCAGCCCCCACCTTGGGCTGAGCATTTTAAGGAAAGGGGACGTCAGGGGAGGCCTCAGAAGCTAATCCATGAATTCAATTTGCAGTGATGAGAAAATCGACACAAATGTTATTCCCAAACATTAGGCAGGATTAGCACCTCGAAATGTCAGGCCCGCACGCGTGTGTAGTCCTTTGCACGCACACATGTGTGGCCATCTTCCACACTAGGACCCTCTCCAACAGGCCTTGGATGGGAGCTGGGTATGCATGACCGGTGCCATCAGTGAGGAGAAACCCAGTAATCCCTCACAACCCAGCAACTCTGCCTCATGCTTCTCCTTGTAAAGAAAACTACTTAATTTTATAGGTCTTCAGATAGTACCCACCTTGGCCAAAAAGTAACAAGAGGGAGCCTCCACTGTACCCTTTCACCAAGAGACCCCCCGACCGCCCCCAGACTGTGCTGACCTGCAGAGCCCTACTTCCTAGGCTCCAGAGTACTGAAGCGTAAGGCTCGCGACCAGGGTCAACACTGTGGTTCTTTCTCAGATGTCCCCCATCACCGTAATCACAGGCCTTTGTGGTCTGCATCTCATCAGTTGTTCAGTCCTAGGATGAAGGGCAGCTAACCTACTGCAGTTCCCTGTACAAGGTTAAAGGTCACGCCCAGACCAGCCTTGACAGAGCGCTCGCTAGTGCTAGCCACCTAGATGATGCTGACTTTGGGCAAAAAAATTTCCTTCTGGCAGGTGCTGCCCCCTCAAGATTAATTCACAGAGAAGGAAATATAACAGAGCTGGCCTCCTGGCACAATGACAAAATATATATAAACAACACGTCGGCTTTCTCCAGTTGACATCACTCACACCCCTCTCTCTACAAGGACCTACAAATTACAGCTGTTGATGTTTTCACATAACCTAAACTTTCACTCTACAGAATCTTACTTGTCTAAATGTATTTATACTCTTGGTAATGGAGGGGCTCATTATTTACACCGGTTGTTTAAACAATAACCAGATTGTTTGGGGCTGGCGCGTTGGGGTCGGGTGGGTTTGCTGTCTGTGGAACACCACTCTGAACCCACATGCTTAGAGCAGCCAAATAAACGGACAGAGGGGAAATTATGACGTGAGAAAGGGTCTTTGTGAATTGTAAACAGGCCTACACTGTGGGGCCTGCATTCTGGATCCTGGAGTAACCACACGGCAGTGGGATGTCAGAAAACATCCAACCACAGACCCAACTCCTTGCCCAGGAGCCCAGAGAAGCCCTCTAGAAGATTCCATCATGCCTCATCCTCTTGGCTGCACTGCACCAACCAGTATGAAGTCAGGACCCACTCTGGAAAGTTCTCTGAATAGAACTTTCTGTTTTCCCCTTCACACGGACGTCCCATCATAGCCATGCAGTTCTCAGGAGAGAGCGTTTATGACCCAGGAATGTGAGCCTTCCGCGAGCCCAAGTGAAGAGAAGAGAAGGCCTCCGGACACCGGAAGTGCTCAGATCCACTGGGAAATGTAAAGATGGCATAACAAGAGCACCAGGGACCTGCTGGGCACTATAGGCGCTCAGTGATCATCCTGAACTGTATCTCCTTTTTTCTCCAAAATGAGAAGAAATTGCTAAATAAGGTGTTCTGTCAAGAAGAAAAATGTTCAAGGGGAAAAAAATGAAAGTAAAAGAAATCTTGACATATCTCTATTCTTGAAGCATCTTCCATTTCTGGAGAGTAACAGCTGGCTTTGTCAGCAACTCAGAGGATAGAAACCCCTCGGATGCTCGTAGAATGGCCTCTATCACAGCCCTGTGCATGCTCTAGTGAGGAGGGGACATCAGCCCTGCAGACAGGACAGGCTCCCGAGGGCCACGGCAAGGCAGTCATCCTTAGATGACAGTTGCCTTCTTGGGGTCTCCCTCAGTGACTGCAGAGCTGCCAACGAGCCATGACTTCTGAACACAGAACAGAAACATAACATCGCTATAAGCCATACCCCACAGCAGGCCGGCTGCTCAGGACCAACTCTTCACCACATTACAAACAGGTCAACTTCAGTTCCCTCTGAGTCAGGACTCCATCGGTGCTCCTAAGTCCTTCTCTAAGATAAAAGCAACAGTTCCTCCTGCCTTTCAAGGATCTGAACAACGGTGGGAAGACAACCGAACTCCCAAGAAAAGAATATGGGGTGTTGACTGATTAATACACATCTACAGCATGGCAGTAAAATGAGCATTTGGGCTTTTGAATTTAAAGTACAAAACAAACAAACTGAGTTCAAACCCAGGTCCTTCTTGTTGGCACTGACTAAACTCATTGGGCACACTTTTCTCAGCAGGCCACCAGGCTGACACATTCGGTGACAATCCTCACATCCTCGGCTTCCCTCAGTCACTCAAAGTGCCCGATCAAGTGCTTGTCACCTGGCAAAGTTCCCTCTCATCACCTGCTCAAAGAACAGGGTGCAGAAAAATGGTAACCATTCTAAGTCAGGTTTGGTGAATGCAAGCAATGTAAGTCTTCTAGGGAATTGTGAAGGTCTACTTACGTAATGGGTTTAAGAAAAAAGTTCATGGTTATATAGTTTATGTTTCAAGAAGGAAATCCAATAATGTCAAGTATCCTTTTTCACAATAATTGATATGCATTCCATTTTAAAACGATCTATGGCTTCCAACATGCCATATTACAGATTCATGGCATATATAAAATGATTTTTCTCTGATGAGCAGTAATTACAGAGCAGTACAGCTCCCTCTCTCTCAATAGCAAAGAAACCAATTTCATTCATAATAAAAGTAATCACATGGTTTGAGAAATAAATTTGAAGGCAATTAGAATACAAGGGTCAGAAAAGGTGCTTCAAAGAGAACATTAAATATTTACAGGTGAAGTGAGTGCATTTTGCTCAAGACTGAAGCATTAAGTCAAGCTCCTGAAGCTTTTGACAGGCTCATAGAGAATTACAGGATTTTCACTAATCCTCAAATAAACTGTATAAATACTATTCTTAGTTCAGACACTACCTGCTGGCTATCAAGGGGTATTCTTGACAGAAAATATGACAGCACCTCGGGACTGTCAGCCTTCGAGTAACTGATGGTCTTCATGCAAGTTCCCCGCAAACCCAAAGTATTTGATGGGATGCCAAAGAAATCAAATAGGACCACTTTGCAATGCAGAGTAGCTCTGGGGGCCCTCTCTAATTGATCAGAAGGAAATCATCAAATGCCTAGCCAACACCCCGATGTCTGGAAGATGGTTGTTTCAAAAACCCAACAACAATAACCATCAGCTGGGAGGGGCTGCTCTTACTGTTTCCCATGGCTGTTCTCCAAGGGCGCTCTAAGGTCACAGGCAATGGGTATCGGACAGACTGTAGAACTCCAGAGCCTGCGGCTTCCCTGTCTTAGAAAATAAATGGTAAACAGCCCACTTGATCTTGTTGCTCAAGCCCAACGCCCGCCACCACCTTGCTCTGTCCTCCCCTAACTTCTGGCTACCTGTTGGTCAGGACACAGTTCCACTCCGGGACAGGTCTCGAAGCCGGTCTTCGCTCCTCCTCCCCTGCCTCCTCGTCCTTGCTTCGGCCCCACATGGCCTCCACCCAGGCTCCCAACTTCCACACTCAACCACTATAGTCCATCTGTTTGCTCATAGCCCTAGGGGTCTCTTCAAATGACAAACCCCATCATGTCTCCTCCTTGCTTCAGACCCTCCATGGAGCTGCCCATCCCACTTCAACTAAAGCCCCAAATCCTCGGTACCCCCAGCAAAGACGGTCCCCACTCTGGCAGGTCTTATCTCCTTCTGACCTCCCTGCGGGTCTTGCTGAACCAAAGCTCTTTCCTGACACGAGACGTGGACACTTGTTTGTGAACCTGGTTTCCAAGCAGAACGCCTTCTCAGATAGGCCTGTGCCAGCTCCCTGAAGGACCCCTGCCCCCACATCCCATCACTCCCTCACACCCTCTCATGTTACGGTCTACATGGACGCTGCTTTTACCCACAATCCCTCCGTTTATTATTCACTTTTTTACTGTCTCCACTCTTCTCCAGAATTGGCAGGTTCTGTATATTTCAAGGGAAATGACATGAAAATCCAGAGGATTTAAACGTGAGCTAAGGAAGCGAGGGCATGGCAGAGTGGGGCAATGACTATCACTTACCATTTGTTACTGGGTTTGAGCTCAACTTCAAAAAGAAAAGACACTTATAAATGGGATTTGAAAACACTTATAACCATTCACTAGCACACTGTACTATTTTAAGTTGACATTATCTTAAGTCTTCTAAAAATGTGACAGTGCATATTATAACTGACCACTGATGCTTCTGGGTTACTTGGAAGCCGCTGTGCATTTCTGAAGGAGAGATGAAGCACTGTGGAAGGGAGCCCCGGGGTTCTGGATCCCATCTGCTCTGCCCGCCTCCAGGTGCTTCCCCTCCCACAGGCAGGGGGCAGCGCTGACACCCCCACGTCAAACACCACCAACAAAACTGGGAGCTGGCCAGGCCCATGGCCTCAGTCTTGTCCAACTTCACATCTGAGGTCAAGCTGGGGGAGGGGAGCTGGGGCCCAGCCGTGGGGGCAGACCTCAGTGGGTGTGGCCCCACTTCCCCAAATTCATTCCAGGACAGTGAACTGCCTCCAAAAGCCTGGGAGGCCTTCCATGGCATCCAGAGATCACAGCGGCCCAGACTCGCAGGGCCAGGCTAGCCCCACAGCTAACTGAGCAGGGCCAAGCCAGGCTGGCATAACTATGGCCTCAGGGGGGTTTGGTCTCATCTGAGAAAAGACTTTCTAACACAAGAAGCCAGAGAAGGCGGTTCACGCCAGCCATCACCCCACTTCTTTATACCTGGCAGGCACCAGCCCGACCCCAAGACGGGGCCTCCCTCAGATCCATGGCCCCTCTGGATCCAAGCAGTCCCACGGCCATCTTGCCAAAGCCCAGGCCCCATCTGGTATCCATGGGAACGGAAGAAAAGTTAAGGCTGCGTTTAACTACCTCGATGAAGATTTACTAAGGGAGTAAAAGCAGAAAGAAACCACAAACTTGGTGGGTTGTTAATGGGAGGTGGGGAGAGAACGCAGAGGAGGGGGAGGGCAGGCTGTTTCAGTGTCACAGCTTTTGTTCAGAGCTGTTCCAGTGGATCTTAAAATTATCAGGTGGGGGAGAGGGAGCCTTGGGCGCTGGTCCACGGTGCAATTTATGAAGCATTTCCTCTTCTCTGGGGCCAGAGCTGTGATCACATGAGCCTTTGCTTTTCTAAACTCCATGTTTGTTTTTGTAGTTTCTGCCAAACTAAATCAATTCAGCTTGTGGCAACCTTTAAAGAGTCATGACTCGCTCAAACAGTTTCAAAGTTTGACTTCTTTCCAACAACGTCGACCAACATTTGTATAGGTTTCACATGCCTGGTGATCAAATCCTCTAATTATTCAAATCTGTGTCACATAACTGTAAATTAGAGAATTCTCAGATGACAGATTTCTGTTCTTTGATATGTGCAGCTAAATATCTTTTCATTCAAGTCGGGCAGAAACACTCAACTTTTCTTGCAACAGCACTCCCAGAGCACTAGTATCTTGTAATATCTTTAACCAGAACAAAAGGCCACATGTCCCCATGCGTGCACTTCCTGCACCCCAGCACAGCCACCCACCCTGCCATGTGGCACTGCCAGCCCACGCCCACCGAGCTACCCCCGAGCTGCCTGGACCAGGTGCATTGAAACATGAATCGTCCCTAACAGATCCCTCTTGGTGGAGGGAAGAATTTGTTACAAAGGAGCCCCCGTGGCTCTCTGGAAAAGGAACTGGAACAACTGCCTGAGCTGGTTATAAAGAAATCCAACCCTTTTATACAAGAGAAAACAGAAGGAACAGGACAGAACATAAGGGCACTTAGCAATGGCCCCAGTGGACTTGTGCTGTGGTCTGATGTTTATATCTCCTCAAAATTCATGTGTTGAGACCTAACCCGCAATGTGACGGTGTTAAGGGGTGGGGCCTTCGGAGTCATTACGTCCTAAGGGTGGGCTCCTATGAATGGGATTAGTGCCCTTATAAAGAGTCCCTAGAGAGGCCCCTCGGCCCTTCCACCATGTGAGGACATGGCGAGAAAAGGGCCGTCTGCAACCCGGAAGAGAGCTCTCCCCAGAACCTGACCATGCCAGCACAATGATCTCAGAATTCCAGCCCCTTGAGCTGTGAGAAATAAATGTCTGTTTAGAAGCCACTCAATTTGCAGTGTTTTGTTAGAGCAGCCCGAGCAGACTGAGACAGCTTGGAAACACAAAACACCCACCAGTGTGGTGATCTGGCCCACTCAGAGCACCAGGAGTGCTGGCTTTGGCCTCTTAACTGCAACGGATGCAACCCGCTCCACATAAGTCAGCTCTAGGGAACTCTGACCTCCTGACCCTGCACCCAGCAGAGTGACAGCCGTTCCGGGAGCAGGACCCCTCAGACCTGCAGAATCCCCTCTCTGCCTCTTCTTCTTGCTCTGCTCTGTGTGTCTGTGTCATTTGTCTCTGCTCCTGAAGGACGGTGGCCCTCTTTTCCTGCCCCATGAAGAAAACATGCTCCCCACAGCTCTGTCCGAGCAGACCCTAAAGAAGTTGCCCTCCTCCCTGCCTCAGCTCCTGAGAGGAGCCTGGTAGTCTGGTTGCAGTGAAATTCCCACCGCTGGGCAGCCAGCCGGTTGAGCGGCCAGCTCACTGGCAGCCATGGACGGGTGGTGAGGGACAAGGGGCAGAGCCCTGGGATGCAGGGAGGTGACAGCGTGCATGCCCAGGGCTCAGGTCCCAGACGAGCACCGTTTATGCCTTTACTGGGGCAAGAATTTAGACAGTACAGTCACACAACATTATACCACAGAGGCCTCAGCCACTGCTTGGCTGCTTCCATCGGTTCACTGGGCTTCTGATTCCCTCACCCAGCAGGCACCTCACAGAGCTTTCACTGGACAGGGAATACCCAGGCATCTCAGCGTCCTCCCCGTGAGGCCCCGGAGCCGTGGTGAGAAGTCTGTGTTTGTGTGTGTGTGTGTCTACATCTGTGTGTCCATATCTCTGTGTATGTGTGTATCTGTGTGTGTCTATGTGTCCATGTAAGTCTGTGTGTATGTCTATGTCTGTATGTCTTGTGTATGTGTAGGTATGTCTGTGTGTGTCTCTGTGTGTGTATGTGTGTGTGTGTATGTATCTGTGTGTGTGTGTGTGTGTGTCTGTGTAAGTGTGTGTGTGTGTGTGTGTATGATTGGAGGGAGATAAGTCAGGAGCCACAGGAGAAACATACCCATCTTCCCAGACAGTGGGTTATTTCTTTTTAACTCAAAATTTGGGGAAAATTTGAAAAATAAAAACAAACATGGAAATATATTGGAGAAGAATGCAAAATTCATATTAATTTTTTTTAAAAAGATTTTTATTGGGGAATTGGGGGGATGGGAACAGTGCTGGGGAATTGAGGGAAGGGAAACAGACAAGTTGCTGTACTTTTGTTCTTCAGTCTAGTTGTGGAGGACGTTGCTTCACTGGCTCAAGTTGGCACCATCATTGCGCTCTTCCCGGGCGAGGCAGATCAGTCGCCGGCTTCTGGACGGCCGTTCACTGCGGCTGCTGGCCGCTCACGCTGGCTGCTGGCTACACACGGTAGCCCATGGCAACCCACTGCCACAGGTGCTGCAGGCTACGCCGTCGCCGGCGACTTACAGCAGCCCAGCTCCAGGTTGAGCTGTCGTTCAGCATCTTAGCTGTGGAGGGCAGTGTCACTGGCCCTCATATGTGGGATCCGAACCGGGGCCCTCTGGCATCCCAAGCCAGTTCTTAACCATCGCGCCACTTGGCCGGCCCAAATTCATATTAATTTTGAAGTGAAAAAAAAAAAAGACCACAAAGACAGCTGCCATCTTGAAGTATGCATGGTCTGGGCTCCACTGTGACAGCTCACCATGTCATATCATCACTTTGGAAGTCAGGAGCCTCAATTCCAGCCTGCGGTGCCAGCCTGGAGGGGATGGCTCTGCGCATGCTCACCAGCTGCCTAAGCCTCAGTTTCTTTACATAAAAGGCGGGGGGGTCAGCCAGATGAGAGTAGTGGAGCCTGCAATACTGCGATCAGCTGGGGAGCTTGGGCAAATTCAATGCCAGGGCCCCACAGAGACCAGCCAGATAAGAACCTCTGGGACTGGGACCCCAGCATATCCCAGTACACACAACCAAGGCTGAGAAGACAGAACAAACAGACCTGAGAGTGTTCCATGCAGATGGGATCACACTGGGCAACAGAAGCTGCCACCATGATCCCCACGCTCGGATTTGTTTCCCTGGGTAGAGTGGCCACGGCAAGGCTGCCTCCACCCTGCTACACATGCCCGGGCCTCTTGTGGCATCTTGAAGCTGCCTGCCTGGGCTGCCAGGGCAGGGATGCTTTTATGTTTCCCTTCGAGATTTTTGCACAAATGCTCCAGGATTCCAGAATGACACTGGCTCCTCTGGGTAATCACCTCTAACCCATGCCCCCACCCCTCCGATAGAACCTGTGATGCTATAGGTATCAGTCCTCCTTTCTAAAGGCCTCTGCAGGGCCTGATCCACTCCCTGGCACCCAGGAACACCACATAACTCCTCCTGGGCAGCAAAAGTAATTTTAGGGAAGGCATCTAGAGACACCAAGATGTGTCTCCAAGGGACAAAAAATTTGTTGTGAGCAGGTCTGCACTACAGGGAGCTCTCAGCTTCCAGATGATACCAAGAGCCCAGAGCCCAGGGAGGGGACGAGGGTTCCTTGAAGCGGGGAGTGGTGCCAGCCCCAGCTCTTGGCATTCAGAGCGTGGACACAGAAGGTAAAGCCAGGACATGGGTGTGCTTCCAGGCGCAGGTCACCTACGAAGAAATGCCCAGAAGACCTGCCCATGGAGAAGCTGAAGAGAAATGACTGCCATTGACAAGGGGGATGACCGCTAAACAACGATGACCTTGAACGAGAGTCAGACGCACTTTTTACTTAGATTTTGCCACTTGTTAATAGTGGTGCAAGAAAAACCTATTGCTAATTGGTACATAATGGAATAAGAAATAGTTCAAAAATTCCAACCACTAAAGGTGCTACAATATTGTGATTTATATGTATACATATACACACACACACACACACACACACACACACACACGCAGTCTGACAATTAAGTTCGCAAACTTGTTGCAACGATGTTGCTAACCTTTTTTGATATCAGAGGGATGATTCATTATGAATTTGTACCAACTGGAAAACAGTTAACCAAGTTGACTATTTGGAAGTGCTAAAAAGGCTGCGTGAAAAAGTTAGACGACCTGAAATTTTCACCAACAATTCATGGCTCTTACATCACGACAATGCACCAGCTCACACGGCACTGTCTGTGAGGGAGTTTTTAGCCAGTAAACAAATAACTGTATTGGAACACCCTCCCTACTCACCTGATCTGGCCCCCAATGACCGAAAGGAAGATATTTTGATGACATTCAAGACATCAAGGGTAATACGAAGACAGCTCTGATGGCCATCCCAGAAAAAGAGTTCCAAAATTGCTTTGAAGGGTGGACTAGGCGCTGGAGTGGGTGCACAGTTTTCCAAGGGGAGTACTTTGAAGGTGACCGTAGTGATATTCAGCAATGAGGGATGTAGCACTTTTTCTAGGATGAGTTCATGAACTTAATTGTGAGACCTCATAATTATATTTTTTGGTCATTCAGATGACGGAAATATATTTCTCTGACATATTTGGTTTTCATCCATAATTCCTGGCTCACAGCTCCCAAACACCGTGAAATTTATGTTAATGAGGTAATTTTTTAGACTCCACCTAAGGGGGGGGGCCTAGAGTCAACCATGTGATTGGAGGGTTGGAACTTTCAATCCCACCCCCTGACCTCTGGTGGGGGAGGGGACTGGAAGTTGAATCAATCTCCAGTGGCCAATGACTCAGTCAATCATGACTACATAATGAAGACTCCATGACAACCCAAAAGGACAGCCCACTGGCCTGTTTCAGAAGAGCTCTGACTCTGGGGACCCAGAACAGTTCCACGTGCTACCATGCTGGGCCCCAAGCCCCACAAGGACAGAAGCTCCTTTGTTCGGGACCTCATCCTATGTATCTTCACCTGGCTGTTTACTTGTATTCTTTAATATCTTTTGCAATAAGTCAATACTGTAGTGAGAAATAGATTTTCTTGAGTTCTATAAGCCATTTTCAGCAAGTTAACTGAGCCCGAGGAGGCACTGTGGGAACCTCTGATCTACAGCCAGTTGGTCAGAAGTGCAGGTAACACCCTGGATGTGCAACTGGCCTCTGAAGTGGGAACAGTCTTGTGGGACTGGGCCCTTTCCCTGTGGAATCGGATTCTGTCTCTGGGCACATATCAGAACTGGGTTCAATTCGCGTTCAACCTCCCTGCTGGTGTCCAAGAGCTGCTTGTGGGTGTGGGTAAGCCTCCACACACACCTTGCAACTGGGTCGGGGAGCCCTTTCAGCGCCCAAGCAGCCACAGAGCCCTCTTTCCATCCGGCTCTGCTAATCCAAGAAAAGCAATGTCTGCTGCCCATTTGTTGGTGGCCACAGCAGGTAAAAACTTGGAAAAACCAAATTTGGACGTTTTCCCTGGAGATGACCGAACATGCTACGGGTGATGAGGAGTGCCTGTAACTCACTGCGGGGAGTGTCCTGGGGACCCTGCAAGGAACCAGGCGGTTCTGTCACAGTCCAGGAGAGAATAGGCACTATGACTGTGACACGTCCCAAGACTGACAGTCACGAGAGCAGCTACACACAGGTCATGGGGGAGGGTCAGTCATCAATAGCCTTTCCTCTCACTCCCCCACCCATGTAGGCACCGAGTTTCAAAGCACAACGGGTTATTTTGTGGCCAGTGCTGCACAGTCTAAATATGTATACGGTTGGAGGTGACCCCCAAAACTCACATGCTGAAGCCCTAACCCCCAGTTCTCTTATTTGAAGAGATGGCCTTTTTACAGAGGTCATCAAGCTAGAATGAGGTCATTAAGGTGGGCCCTATTCCAGTATGACCAGTGTCTGTATAAACAGGGGAAACTCCAAGACACACACACACACACACAGAGGGAAGAGGGTGTGAAGACACAGGGAAAAGACCGCCTGCAGGCCAAGGAGAGGCCTCAGAACCCAGCCCTGCCCGCACTGTGACCTCAGACTTCTGGCCTCCAGAGCTGTGAGAACCTGAATGTGTGTTGTGTAAGCTGTCCAGCCTGTGGCACTTTGTGACAGCAGCCCGAGCTGCCGCATGCAGTAGGTGACAGTCACTCATACTGCCCAATTTCCTCTGTAGTCACAAGAGGCTCCCCTACACCACGGAGCCCCACTCTGCTTTCCATACTGTCCTGACCTCCTTTCCACACCCACTGCAACCCGCTCCCTCAGTGGCACCCACAGGTCAGGCTGCCGGCCCACGTGCAGCCCCTCTGTGGTGGCTCCTCTCACCCCTCGCACCCACAGCCTGAGGCTAATCAGACACCCCACTCCACTCACACAGACACAGCCGGCCTGCCTGGGTGTGGCACTCAGCCTCCCCTCCTTCAAGAATTCGCGTGGCTCAGATGTTCACTCCAGGACACAAATATCTCCTCTGGGGAAGACCTTCTTATTTGATCTCAGGTCAGTCCTCCACTGGAAACCCACAGTCACCCAAGGGGCACGGTCCTTGACCCACCCCAGGCAAGTGACGTGAGCTCTAGGAGTCCTATCTACACAGATCCTGGCCTGAGAAATCAGAAAGCGACGTTCCCCTGCTCAGTGCACCTGACACTCCCGTCCCTGGGCAGGATGGTGAGGCTGCAGCAGGCCTCTAGAGGCACCCCAGGGGCAGGACTGCCAGGGCCACCTCTGGCTGCCTGTGAGACCCTGCTGCAGAATCACCTGATTGGAGTTTCGCCAAGTTCTAATGAAGCAAAAAACATACAGTGGCTAACTCAAATCTAATCTATGAAATGGCTGAGAAAGAAAACAGGCATGCTGTGAGAGCCACAGAGGGGGAAAATAAACACTTTATAAAACAGGAAGACAAAAACAGACCAAAAACCTAGCATGAATTGCACTGGATGGTAGGTAGTTCCTGGTGAGCAAGGCCTGGGCTTGTATTTCTCCTACATCCCCCCAGAGAACAAAGCCAAAGGCTGTGCCTAGAGGGGATGCTCAGGAAACCCATTACCATCCATGGGGGAAGCAACTCCCTTCCTCAGGCAGAGCAAGTCTGCAGTCCTCGAAGATCACACACTTCCCAGTAAGAACAGCTACTCCCCCTGTCACAGCCACCTGCTCGTTCCAGTGTCTCGCTTCACCAGGGAGTGTGTGGTGGCCCTGACCCAGCCAGGGTGGGATGGCAGCGGAGTCCCGGAAGCTCCAGGGCATGGGTTTGCAGGCCACACGGCACAGTAAGGTGGTTGCCACAGGGGGAGGCCTGGGCCAGCAGCACCTAAGCGTGGCCCTTCCAGATCCAGAAACTTCAGCCACCTGCGGGGAAAACCCAGAGACCTTGTAACTGATTCTTCAGAAACCATAAACAAAAACCCAGGTCCCATCAAACACTTTGCTAACCTGAATTGCTTTGCAATAGTAAAATACTTAAACATACCGTCTACAAAGCCATAATGTCTATCCATGGGCACTGACGGTTTTCCAAGCCTCACGGCCTATGCAGTGGCCACAGAGGCTGAAGACAACCTGACGGGACTGAGGTAAACCCTGGCTAGACCCTCTTAGGCCACAGCAGGCATGGACAGCAGTCTTTTCCATGGAGACAGCAGCCACCTGCCCATGCATCCCAAGACAGGATGAAACCCACATACTGCCCACCTAGAGCCCGTCCGGCAGTCGTTCACTTGAATGTTTTCAGTGAGGTCACTGTCAGTGGCACTGCTTCTCAGGTGCTCCTTGGATGGCTGGCCCAGCAGAGCTCAGTCCACAGGACACAGGGACGGGAGGGGGAGCTCCAGACTGCTCAGGGCCCATCCAGCCTCCACGACGCGAGCAGAGATGTGAGGCTTGTGAGACCAGAAATGGGCGTTTAAGGAGGTCCATGGTGCAAGGAGAGCTGAGAACGGCTGCAGGGAGGGACCCACACATGGCTGTGGAGTGTACACAAGATCTTAAAGGCAGCAGGGCAGTAATCTCCCACGGCGATAACTCACTGGGGAGGGGGTGTTCTACGTATATCTCACACGTACTGACATCATTAACCGTGGGAAAGTGAAATTGGACAAGTTCTGTTTAACTGTGAACCCCTAATTGGAGGGGGGCTGTCCCTCACCCACAAATGTCTGTTTTTCTAAGGGACCACGATTAGAAATTGGTTGGAAAACACAATGCCCAATGGTGCCTGTGCCCAGGACCCAGACTTTGTATTTCCTGGCATGTCATGTAAAATTGGTTCTTGACTTATGCAGAGTGAAGGGTGGACATGAGCGAAGAGATGGAAGGAAGGCAGCTTTAAAAACTCACCACTAAACAGAAACCAAGAATAGACCCTCAAGCCATGGCAAACAGACTATTAAGCAGAATTGGGGTGTGGGGAATTCATGGAAGTGACAAAAAGGAAAAGAGACCTACATTCCAATACTAAATTTGAATTGGAGCTACGTGGACAAGTCATGATTTTTTAATACCTATTTCCTGGTGCTGGCCCTGGAGCAGGCCGGAAGCAGTGACAGCCTAGTGGTCATGCGCACGGAGCACCCGCGTGCTGGTCTTTGCATACTGCTAATAAGGACCAGGTCCTGGAGAACATAGCCGATGGTCTGTCTGAGACAAGATGCAAAGGAAAGCCAGGGACAGCCCGCTGTGCCAGACAGCAAGACAGCTCAGACACAGCAGGGTAAGTCAGAAGGATGCAGGCAGCAGCCTGACGCACCCCCAGTGACTGGGGGTAGCAGGACACATGACAGTGACTTTAAGTAATTATGATACATTGAGAGTTTTTAAAAAATAATTAGTCCTTGATGATTCTTAAAACAGGGTAGGGAGATACTTTTCAGTAGAAATGACTAAAGGAGGATATCACCATTATACAACCTGCCGTGGAATAACTGAGTCAGGCAAACACCCTGGGCGGAAGGCTGTTTGGGGAACAGGACCTATGTGAAGTGTCCGAGTGTGACTGCAGATTGCTTAACTGTAACAGACGGAAAAGCAAGATGCCTTGAAAGAGGTGAGGAAGTCAGCCACATGTCGTCACAGGTACCATCCCTGCTAGTGGGGCCACCTGACCTCCATGTGCGACAAGCTGGAAGTGCCCAGCTGTATCTTTCCAGTGCTCAGGCCATGAACCTTCAAGCATCTGGCCTCAAAGCAAGCCCAAGGGGCAGAGGAACCAGCACAGCATCCCCAGGAGGAGGGAGTCCCACAGGTTCAGACCACGTGACTTTCCACAAGCAAACTAGCCCAGGTTCTCCAAATTGCTGATGTCATAGAGATAAGAAACCATGTGGGGAAGAGGGATTGTTCTGGATTCAGGGGACCAAGTGGTTATAAAAACCAAGTCGATGAGTGAACCTTGACTGGATCCTGATTTGGGGAGAAGAAAGGAATAAAACACACTTTGGGGAGACCTGGATAAGAATGAACATCCAGTAAATATTCAAAGATCTCATGGAAATGCTATTAATATTCTTCTGTGTATTACATGCCTGGCTGCTATGTAAAGAAAGTCATTCTTAGGAGGTGGGTTGTTACATAAAATTTCCCAGGTGGACAGGCAGGAGAAAAAGGCTCTCAACTCCATCAAATTGGTTCATAGTCATTCGCCAAAACTGAGGCAGGAAATAGAGGGTAGCTGAACCACTGCTCACCAACCTACACCAAAAAATGTTCTGGGCAGGCACATTTGAGGGGGGCCTGCCTGAGCTGAGGCAGCTGTCCCCTGTTCCTGGCACGTGGTGCCCCAGTTTCCTTGACGAAAAACAGGGCATCAACGGGGACACACACACACACACACACACACACACACACACACACACACACACACACACACACACACACACACACACACACACACACACGGCTGTCACCAGGTGGGACATGCAGACTCTTCCTGTTCTGGAACTAGCCATGTGTTTGCAATTAGAAAGCAGCCGCCTGGCAGGAGGGGAGGGCCCTGCAGGCCCCTTGCCAGCCATACGCTCTTCTCAGCCAAAGCGAGGCCCCTTAACCCAGGGGCCAGCACTGCCCACAGGACTCCCGAATCCGCGTGCGGGCCTCCAGGAAATGAAGGGAAGAGGGGGCTCCGGGCTTCACTCATGAGCCCCCAGTCAGACAAGCCACATGGCTGAGCCTCTGAATGTTTCTTTGTGGCCTGGTGGAAGCCAGTGACAAACAACATGTGCCTTTCAGACATCAGGGACAATAAGAAAAACACACACATCTGTTTTCACCCCTGGCAACAAGTCTGTAATACACAGAAGCCGTTAAAACAAGCCTCCTCCCGGCTGTGGAAGGCAGGCTTTGGTAACTCTGGACGACTGGTGGGGAGTGGCAATGACATTAACCCCGCACTCCGACTGCGTGTCCTCACACAGGAGCGGGCCCTCCAAGACAGGGAGTTTGGGACAGGCCCAGGCCACACTCCCACCCCAGGCCACCAGCAGTCCCGCTCCCGTTTAATTGGCCTCTATGTGAAAACATAAAACAGAGCGCAGTCTGAGAGAACATCTTGAGATCTTGTGCTCCGAAGACCTGGAGAGTTGCCATTGCCCAAACTGTTTACCAAGATTTCCACAGGAATATCCATCCAGCCTGAGACCTGGGAGGGGAGGAGAAGGCCACATTGAGGAAACATCCCAACTCCCATCTTTTGGGAAGTCTCCAAAGGAACGGGGGCACCAGTTTCATGTTCTATTTTTACACATCACAGGACTTTTGCATCAGCTCTGAACTGGACTGTGAAAGAAGCACCAATTTAGCAAAGCCACAAAGAGAATCTTCAGCTTTTCTCCACTGCCACAAACTGCCGGCTTGGACAAATGCCCTGATTGTTCAGCAAGGAGAAGAAAAAGAAGCCCTTCCTTTGGCAAGCACACCAACGACAGGCATTATGACTCGTTTTAAGCCTGCCGGGCATCTTTCAGGTCCCCGCACTCATAAGCCACTAACCAGGTGGGAAATGGGGAGGTGCCGGTGGTTTTGGCCTCAGGCTACTGGGAAATACTGCTTTTCCCACAGGAAATGCTGACCATTGTTGAAAATGTCCCATGGTTTTGCTCCCTGGGTTCAAACCCCAGCTCAGCCAAGTACTAGCTTGTGGACCCCGACACCCCAGGCCATCCGTGAGATGGGGGGACAACACCATCTCATCTCGGGATGAAATGCATGGCATAGAGTAGTGTTCCACCCACACTGACATTATTACTGTATTTTGATACCTATGTCCCCACACACACTCCAGGCGCCACTTCTTGTTTCGTGGTATTTTTAACCTTGACATACATACATCTTTATTTGCGCTATAACCAAAGTGTTCCTTTAAATAAAATCTAACATATTGTGGTTAAATTCCAAGACTATAATTATACAGGATGACTTGCTCGGCAGACACCAGTGGTTAATTCACGGGTTAAGTAAATTATATTTTGTAAATGTGAAAAATCAACACTGTGTGTGTGTGTAAGGTAACGTTTTGAGAAGGGGAGACTGTAGGGGTTTCTTTCTCAACTTTGTTCTGATTACTAAAATATGTCAGCTTTTATAAAAAATTTGGAAAGTATTGGAAAGCATGATGAAAGAAAAATAATCACCTGTCATACTTTGATCCAGACAAAATTAGTATTAAAATTTTGGTGCACTTCTTCCTGACTTTCCAAACTATATAGACTCTTCACGTTGATACAAACACTTTGTTACAAGGGTAGAGTCATTTCATAAATTGAGCCTTTTATTCCTACATTAATATTAATAATATATTATTATATTCCTCCATTGATTATATGCTCTAGAAGGGAATTTTTCTGTCGAGTTCAAACAGATCCAGAAGTTGGGGGGACACTGCCTGGTGTACATTAAACAGTCAGTACATCTTCACTGAATAGATGGATATTATACTGTAAACATTCCCCCTATCATTATAGATAATACTATATTATGAAGACATTGTTGTATTGCTAATTATTCTTTGAAAATGTGATTTTTAAAACGTCTATACAATATGTCTCTATGTAACTCACCAAGTTTAGTTAACTTATTGTATTGCTCCTGACCACTCAGACCATTTCTCATCATGAACTGTACCAAACAAAGTTACGATGAACACCCTGCCTACAAATCTCTCTCTCTCTCTCCCCACATTCTCAGATGGATCCACATGGAAGTGGAAGTGCTGGCTCAAAAATGGAGGACTTTGGTCCAACTCAGACATCTACCGGCCGTGTACAGAGTGTAATTTTTTTAGTCTTTGCAGTTAGACAGCCAAAAAAGCAATTTCTATTTCTGGGTTTTGAAGGGTTCTGAAAACGTCTTGAATTTCTGTACCACCCACTAGTATTTCTCTTCTGCGAATTCACTAGTGTCCTCTGCCTATTCTATTAGTAGTGATCATTTGGGGCAGGACCTTGCTGTTTTAGCTCTCGCGGCTTCATAATATAGTTTAAGATATAGTACGGCTCTCCTTTGACCACTTTTCTTACTAAACATTTCCTTAGCCATTTAGC
Organism: Hipposideros armiger; assembly: GCF_001890085.2. Lineage (NCBI taxonomy): Eukaryota > Metazoa > Chordata > Mammalia > Chiroptera > Hipposideridae > Hipposideros > Hipposideros armiger. The sequence continues at coordinate 403,721 of NW_017731882.1, read as the reverse complement.
CAAGTCTTTATTCTTCTAGGTGAGCACTGGGGTCATGTTATCCACACCCCCAAAGCCCTGCTGGGTGTGGACTGAGGCTATTTTAAAATTCGCTGCCCTGGGAGGAAACATTTAGTCTTCCAAAGCATGAATACATTGTCTTCCTTTAAAATTTCATTGTTCTATCATGCTTTCACATCCTTTGGTACAGTTTTTAGGTAATTTCAATAGGACCCTACAGTTTTTGGTGGTATGGTGGTGTGGTTTATCTGGTCTTTCTTCGTGCAGTGGAATTTATCCCTATGAAGTCTCTGATTATTACTGATATAGCGGGAAGGTTTTCCAATATATTTCATACAAATACAGTAATTAATTCAAGACTAATTATAGATGTTGTTAGGCTATTTACTTGAGATTTTAAGGTACAAAGTCTCATAAAAACGGTAACTGCATCTTGTATTTAACCTCCCCTTGTTTCTGTTTCACGTCTTACTCCGTTGGTGAGTCTTACAAAATGTCACGTGAGGCTTTTTTAATTAGCCCTGATGTTAATGAGAATATCTAGGTTAGACCACCAATGTTTGTTTTTAGTTTGGCATAGATGTTAACATTATAAACAGTTATCCTTCTATCTTTAGTTTCCCATTTTTCTAATGAGAAATATGTGATTAATTTTCATAAAAGCCTTTTGGGTATCTCATAATCTCCCTATTTATAATGTCTAAATGATTACAGACATCAGAAAGTAAACATGAGCTGAGAACGAAGGAGATTTGCGTTTTCAAAGAACCTCAAGGTAAAGCTTAAATATACACCAAGTAGCCATCGTCCCACTGTCCCACCTGTAAATAAATTAAACTGCACGTGCAGTCCCCTCCCTGTACAGCATTCAGAGTGGGACAAATGAATTAACACTCTCCACCACTCTTATAAATGTGGGGCCACGTTTACAAGCGCATCTGTGATTGACCACAGGCATCCTGCAGCAGGCAGCAAGCTCAGGCGTAATCTGTTAATATTCCACATACCTAGAGCCACATGAAAGAGCATCTGAAATAATTACAGCAGGGAGCAATGAAATGAAGGCACAGCCATGCCCTGGAATGCAGGTCAGCTGGCACCTTCTCACCGGCCTGAAGGGGATTCACTGATTAATATAAGCCTGTCACATAAAGAGGAGAAACCATAGAAAATGATGCACACCTACACTACATATTTTATTTTAACCTAAAACATACAAATAAAGCATCATGAATCAGTCTACTGATGTAGATCCCAGGCCTTTCTTTGAATAAAAACCTAGTGATTTCTGTTTACGTTAATTTCTTCATAAATCACATATCATCTATTTCCAGGTTTGGTTTTCTTAAGGAGACATGTTTACATCTACCTATGAACCTGAATGCAAAACTCTGATCAATTTTCATTACGACTCTGATCTAACCCAACAGCAACCGTTGTAACAAGTTTTCCTCATTCCGTATTTTCAAAGCATTTATTTAACTTGAGCTTTTCCTCCTTTTCATACTGTATCCCACTGGACTTATGGACTGTGTAATTATGTGCACAGCTCCCATAAGCAGGTCTGGGAAGACACACGGCTCACAGCACCTAGTCCCACTGTGGAAGCAAAAATGTGGAGACGGAGGGGAGCGGAACCCAGCAGTGTCCCACCGGCTTATTTACAGAGGAAAAGGAGCTTCTGGTTTATTTTGCAGCCATTAAAAAGAACAAGAAAGAAGTATACATCAAGACCTGGAAGTGAATGACGTTTATGTTGCCATATTAAGAGAAAAAAGCAAGTTTCAAAAAAAGTGAATACAAACACTTCACACACACACACACACACACACACACACACACACACACACACACACACACACACAGTTTTTGTATGTATACAGAAAAAAACTGGAAAGATAAACAGACACCCAACAGTTACCAGTAACCACTTTTGACCTTTGAGAAATGGGAAAGCAGGAATTGACATTACACAGCTTATGATTTGAGACTTTTACAAAATTAATAATTATTTTTGCAACGTAAGTTTCTTGTTTTTAAGAAAAAGGATGACAGCAGAAAGTCACATGTGGGGGATGGACACAGTGAAAGAAAGAGGATTCGTGTTGCTGTTATCTCAGAGGCAGCTGTGCATCTAAACAATGTTCCCCTAAAGGGAAGCAGGCAAAGCGACTGCACCCCCAGAAGAGCTCTCCATCTCTCATTCCGGTAAAAAGATGCTCTGCTGTGTGAGGCCAAGCGCTAACCGATAATGTCCTTGACTCAAAAATGTAAACCAGGGGTCCCCAGACCAAAGACGCTGTATGTCGGGCCTCGGCATGGGTGTCCTGCCCCGTTTGGACTTGCAAACTGACTATTTGGTCATCTTGACTGGTCGCAGCAAGGCTGTCCTTATAGAACTGGGGTAAAAAATGGAGAGGTACTCACAGTGCCCAAGACACAGTGGGCTGTCCTGTGGGCCCATGTCATTTCAGGGGCAGAAGGCAGCCTTCCTTAGATTGACATTGGTACATTTTCTTACTTTCCAATTTAAACATAGTAATTAGCTACAGAAGAAAGCACTGATTGTTTAAAACATCAAGATGTTAAATTAAGCATTGAGGCGACAGAAAAAAGACACAGGCTCCCCTGCGCGATGGCCAGGCCCATGTGGCTGGCTACCACCCAGCCATTCACACATGGAGGCTGTGCTGTAAATGTGATTGATAGCCATCGCCGGCTGGCCTTAAGGAAGGGGCCATCCTAGAAGGTCTGGGTGGGCCTGACCGATGTGCTGCCTGGCCTCAACACAGGGGGGAGGCTTCCCTGCAGAGGAAGGCACTCCCGAGTGGGCCGTGCCTCAGCCCTTCCTCACGCCCGCCCATGGTCTCAACTTACCTAATGGCACCAGAGCCAATCCCTTGGGATAAATCTCCTCACACGTACGTATCTCCTACTGGCTCAATTTCTCCTGTTGAACCACGACTGATACACTCCCCCAAGTCATCCCCAAACAACAGAGAAACAGAAATGCAATCTCCATTTTGGGGGATACCAGGAGCCTCCTGCAGCCCTAAGCCCCAGTGGAGAAAGAGATCCAGGTGTGGCGAGTAGGGTCCCAGAGAAGACGACGCAGTGCCAGCCCTCAGGCCTGGCCACACACAGTGCTCCCTGGTAGGAGTCCCACAGAACGTCCAACACAGTTCTTAGGAAAATCCCAGGCTTTGTGAGCAACGTGGTTTCTTCCTGTGGTCTCGCTCCATCTTCAGGCAGCGCTGGCTAAAATCAGGGATGGTGAGGGGCAGAGGGGCTGGTCTGATACGTGGAAAGCAAAACTACGAATGGTTGCAAACTGATCTCCAAGACAAAGACTACTGAATCTTGTTGCCCAGAGAGCAAGGTACACCCATGGCTCAGGGCACAAGACTGGGGCCTGAGGGGGCGTGCCTCCCCAGGACACCCCCAGGCACCCTTAAGGTGGTATTTCACCCCTTCACTTCACCAGGAAAGCTCTCCAGCACTCAAAGCTCCTGCCCATAGGTCATTTTCTGTTGGCTTGAAGGCCAACTGTGTTCGGTGGTTTATTTTTTGATCCAGCCACGCTGAGCAAATGTGAGTCTTGAACCAGGCCTGGCATGTGCTCTGTCTGAATTTTCCTCACACCTCCCCTCCCCTACAAGCCTCACAGGTGGGATAATGGGGGACAGAATACTCCCAGCACAGTCAGCCGGCTGCTCCCTCAAAGTCATACAAAGTAAACGTATTAAGATTTATGTTCCAGCCCGAACACCACCACCACACTGAAAATTACAAAATGAAAAACTGAAGCAGAATCGAATTTATAAAGCCTCTTCCACAGGCACGGTACCCATGTGAAAGGTCTTGCGATTCTGAGTCAGAGGAGAAAGCCTTTGTGAGTCCTGAAACAGGAAAGGTAGGGTCCCTCAGGGGTCACCTCCAAGCCCCAGGTGAGCAGCGTTGGCTCCTGGGGGCCTCAAGATAAACACAGCCCAATAAAACCTGATAGTGAGGCCATGTGAAAACTCGACCAAGCCCTTCTCCAGGAAATGATTGCTTTTCCGTCCGGCACAAGAATGCGCTCTGCCTTCTGTCTCTGAGCACAAGCATCACGCGAGTGGGGGCTGAGTGGAGACCGAGTGGGAGCTGGGTGGCCAAAGCGGCACAGGTCTGAAAGAAAACACAGTGACACGACTCCAGACACCCAGCAAGGACGCGCTGGGAACATGGCCCTTCTGGCCTCTATGCTGCCCTCCTGCTGGAGATGACAGAAATGGAGGGGAAGGGGCCCACCCAGTGCGCTTTGTGCCTCCCTCTGCACCTCCCAGTGTCCGTCACCAGCCCATCCAGTTCAGAGAGAACCATTTGCTAAACAAAAGCCATCCTACATCCCATGTGCCAAAAGTGCTCAACACAGCTCTGTCTGCTCTTCTGAAAACACTCCGACTTCCGTGGCTCCTTTAATTCACATCTGCAAGGGTACTGTGACTGCAGCACTGGTTCGTGGATCCCACTGTTCTGCACACACCCACCGCCCTGGCCCCCAGGCCACAGACTGAAAAGGCAGCGACAGCAACATCCGCTGTGCTGGCACGCTCCATGGACAGGTCTCTCCATGGCCCTGCAGCCCCAGTCCCGGTCCCCCACTGTCTCCCAGCGAAGGTGTTCCCAGAAACTCATGGAGCCAGGGGCTGGCAGCAGTGTCCAGGGCATCTTCTGATATGACCTGTAAAATAAGCCGTGACAAAAGTCTCTGCATGAAGATGGCAGAGGCTGGAGAGGGCAAGGCCTACAGACAAGGGGGTCTATGACCCTGCGACAGCTGGAGAAGGGTCCACACTGTGGAGGCTGAGGCTTACTGGGGAGGCAAAACCGCCCTCTAGGGCTAGGAAGGACACCTCCCAAGACCTGTTTTGTGAGATGACACGACACAAATACCCTCCACAGCGATGTCCTCCATGTGTTCTTCCTGCCATGGTCCTTCCCCTTCCAAATGAAGCCCCTTCTCCACTCCTTGACGCCATGACAATGCTTTTGTGGCAATCGCTTCTCTGCTTCTAAAACCCCAGCTCTGCATGTGGCCCACACCCACCCACCGTGGCTTCCTTCTCTGGTATGACATCCGGGTGGTGGGACTCGCCTGTGATGTTGCCTGCAGCCAATGTGCCCATTTGCACTGGCATGAGCGACTCCTGTGTACAAGGAGGTACCGACTCGGAGTCACTGCTCCTCCATGAGCAGCGCTGCTGAGGACGTCCTGGACCGGGGGTCCCATGTCCACTGCTGGGATCACATAGGGACCACCCGCCCCAGGTCTGGGGACTTTGCAGCTGCCCTCACAGGCTGCCTACCTCACAGCCAGCTTCCAAATTTCTGGAAGCCATGTTCTTCCCAGCCTGTCATTGTGAAAAGGACTAAACCACGTGCATGACACACTTGGTGTGCGTGCGCACAGCTATGACACTCCTGCGGGGGCCTGGAGCCAGGGTCTTTGGACTAAAATCCCTCTGCAGGCCCTGGTTACATCCAGGGTCTGAGGGTCAGCTCCTTGACAATACATGCCCTGCCTGGGCCGCTACATTAGGAAAACCCACCCCACTGCATATGCATCTACTGAGGCCCTACTATGTGCATCAACTTACAAACCAAATGCCTAGTTCTATTTAATCATGACAGTGGCTCTTGACCTTGGCCACACTTTAGAACTACCTGAGAAAACTATACTTAACTATCAATAAATACGTATTCGCAGGCCACACCCTGTGGAGTCTCTGGGCATGTGGGCCTGGGCTTCACCGTTTACTGAGCTGGTCTTCAGGGAGAGTCCCAGGGGTCTGGGGTGGGGCAGCATGATGGGCTGCAGATGGCACAATGCCGTGGTCCTCTTCTACCCCCTCTCGAATCCGGACGGGCTCCATGACTGTGCTGATGAAGAGAACAGGCTAAAGGATGCCGTGCCACTCCTGGGCCCAGGTCTCATGAGCCTGGCAGTCTCCCTTCCAGTGTCCCAGGACACTGCCCTCAGGAGCCTTAAAACACCAGGTGAGGCGCCACCTGCCCCAGGGTCCTACACACCTGGAGAGAGAAGACTGACCCTACTGGCCTGAGATTCCAGCCTTCCAGCCTCCCAGCCCCGGAGGCAGGTGAGCACAGCTTGACCACCTGAGCCCAGTCCCATGTTCACTGCGCATGCTGTAATGCAATGGACCAACCACAATATTTAAAATTTGGGTGATTTTTGCTGGCAACTCCAGTCAATGGTACACAGTACATTTATTTCCAGAGAAAGGAAGTTGTAACAATTTAAGATTATTGGATCTGAGAACCATCAGAAAAATATTAATGAAATCATTTTTCTTTAAGAAATGTGTATTCAAGGAAAACTATTTTAAAAGTTCATTTCAGACTTAAAAAACAGTATATGGACACGTTATTAAATCCTTCCTTAAGAATTTCTGTTCTGTAGTGTTTCTGGTCTTAAAACAAGAAAACCATGTAATGAGAACACAACCAGTATAAGGAAACTAAAAATTGTAACAATAAAAAATATTACCAAATATTATAAGCTGAGACTTAACTGTGTGAGAGGGAAGGAAAAAAACCTGGCTATATGGCAACAACCCACCCCTGCGTGTTTATAACACGATCCTGAGGTAAGAGATCTTGACTGGTTTGGGCGAGGGGGCCGAGCAAGTAGAGTCAGCAGTTATTCTCAAAGGCTTCTCATAAATTTTTCATTTCCCAGTTGTCTAATATTCAAGATGGTTAAAGTGTTTTAAAAGGAGAAGAAAAATTACAATTGTGCACAAGAAAATTTCTTAAGGCCCTTAGATTGATTTACACAAATTTGGCAAATAGAAAAAAATAGTTTTTGCACTACTGGACATTCAATTTATTTTCCCTATACCTTCATTTTAAACTACACAGTAGAGTAAAAGGATAAGATATATACATTGAAGTGCCACTTGCTCAGTCTAACTGGAACATGTAAAATAATCTTTTAAAAATCTCAAATGATAGTTCTCACTGTCAAAGTGCCATATTAAATATATATTTTAGGGGGGAAAAACCCACATTCCCACTGCCCTCACAAGACTGGTTTCCTGTTTGCAAGTTGACTTGGAGCTTTTTCTGCCTGGTCCAAGGGGTTTATTTTGGGATTTACAGTTTATTAGGCAGTTAACATCTCCAGTGTACTCCTTAACCTGGGCACACCTGAGGGGTATAATTCTCCCTTTGGACGCTGAAAGGTGGGTCCACCACAACTCGCAGAGGAGGAAGACAGTATCCCTTCGAAAAGCTGGACTTCGCCTGATAGCTTGTGAAGGTACATTAAACCAGGCAGTATGAGGCTATTTTGGGACACAGCAAGCCACCCAAACCCCAAGTTTGAGACTGAATTAACCTGATGGCCCAGAGAGAAGGTGTAGGGCTGAGGCGGTCTGGAGCCTGTGCTGCCTGCCCTGCATGGGGCATGTTCCCCACTGGTCAGGAGTCTCTGTTATGCAGAAGTGAGCTGCAGGGCCTCCGCCAAGCCCACCTGGAAAGGCAACTCTGTCCCCACGCCTCCCAGACATCTCACCTGGAACATTCCAGAATGACCACCCATGTCCCGCCTGCAGGGCAGCCCTCTACCTTGTCTCCCTTCATCACAAATCGCCCTTTTATAAAACAAGACCCCAAAACACTCAGAGATCGAAACCCAGGGGTTTCCATTAGAACCTCAAATTCAAAATACTCCAAATCCCAGCAGGTCACTTGCAGCCCAGGGCCCGTTCCTTCTTTGTGGAGGATGCCCACAGCATGGCTCCGGTTCCCTCAGGAGGGGAGGAGCCCAGGCTTCTGGGGACAGAGACCCGGCGGTCAGAAAATGGGGTCTGTCTGACTAGGCCCTTCTCAACGAGCAAAGCAGGCATTGTGTGTTTATGCACTTCACCAGCAGTACAGATGTTATGAATTTTCGTGAAACCCAGCATTCATAAAAGCAAACGCTCCACTCTGGAGTTTTAAATAAGAGAGCACAAAGAACAAAAAATCGTTTCTAGGCATATGCTGGAAGTCTACTTCAGCAGAAACTAGAAAGAAGGTCTCTTTGTGAACTCTGAGGGAAAAATGGATACATTTCACTTTGGTAGCAAGGAAACCTAACCGACCCTGGGCAGAGTCAAAAGGGCGGCAAAATAGACATTGGAGCTCACGCTCCACAGGTCCTCTGCGCTGCCCATGGCTGACAGTGCAGACGATGAGGGACGACATGGAAGACAGGGAAGGGGGCCTTAGGAACAAACTTAGTGATTCAACAGAGGAAGGGCTCGTGGGGGTGGGGAGGAGACGTGCTGAGCTAACTCTAACTCTGTCTTTACAAGAATTCCTCCTCCCACATCCCAGGCTGATTCCAGGTGTGGCCAGAGCACAGCACACGCGTGTTATGTCTGTGTCTGACTGTGCATCTAGGTGTGTCTGTGTCTCTGTGTGTGTCTATCTCTGGGGAAGGGTGGTATACTGGGGGGCGGGGGGCGGGAGGAGCAGGGGCCAGAGCTATTTTTCTCAGCTGATGTCACTACACTGCCTGTAGGTCAAGATATGTTTAATAAATCATCAGGGAAATGCAAATAAAAACCACAATGAGATACCACCTCACCCCGGTCAGAATGGCTATCATCAATAAATCAACAAACAACAAGTGCTGGCGAGGTTGTGGGGAAAAGGGAACCCTGGTGCACTGTTGGTGGGACTGCAGACTGGTGCAGATACTATGGAAAACAGTATGAAGGTTCCTCAAAATATTAAAAATAGAACTACCTTATGACCCAGGAATTCCACTCCTGGGTATTTATCCAAAGAAACCCAAAACATTAATTTGAAAAGATATATGCACCCCTATGTTTACTGCAGTGCTAGTCACAATAGCTGAGATACAGAAGCAAGCTAAATGCCCATCAACAGATGACTGGATAAAGAAGAGGTGAAATATATACACAATGGAGTATTACTCGGCCACGAAAAATGATTCCATTTATGACAGACAGCATGAATGGACCTAGAGGACATTATGTTAAGTGAAATAGGTCAGACAGAGAAAAACAAATACCATATGATCTCACTTATATGTGGAATCTAAAGAACAAAATAAATGAACAAACAAAACAAAAATAGACACATAGATACAAACAAACTGATAGTTGCCACATGGGAGGGGGATTGCGGGAAGGGTGAAAAAGGCACAGGAATTAAGAAGTACAAATTGGTAGTTACAAAATAGTCCCGGGGATGTAAAGTACAGCACAGGGAATACAGTTAGTAATATTGTAATAACTATCTATAGTGCCAGGTGGGTACTAGACTAATGGGGGGATCACTGCATAAATTACATGCTGTACACTATGCTGTACACTTGAAACTAATATAAAATAATATTGAATGTCATCTATAATTGAAAAAATAAAACAAAAATAATTTTTTAAAATAGATATGTTTAATGAAATTTCCCATTCTCAACTACCATTTATTTTTGGATGCAACACTGAATCACATTCCTCTTTTTTCACAGGCACGTTTCTTCCAATTGCGCATCAAAAGGCCCCTCGGTGATGGGCAACAAGCACATCTGTGTCGCTCAGAACCCACTCTGTGTGTTCTGGCCTTTCTTCCCTGAAGCTCTACACGCTTCTCCTGCCAGAACAGCATCTTGCGAGTGAGCCCGCCCTGTCACACACTTGAGATCCACCAAGATGGCTCCAAGTGGGTCCAGTTGTCCTGGGGAGGCGGGATGGCAGGCCTGGGTGCCTGGGGTTCCGGGGTTGTAATAAAATAAAATACTTGCATGTGTGGCTTGTGGAAATCAAAGAGGATGTGACCAATTAGAATAAAAACTATCGGCAGCATGGGGCTGCCCCTATGTTCAACCTCATTAAAACACCACAACAAGCAGTAACATTACTGCGTTCTTCTTTTCTAAACTTCTCTTTATGATGAGGAAGCCCAGAATTAGGCCTTGGAATGACAGACCCATGACAAGAATAAACACCTCTAACTGCTAACTGCATATTCTAGACTTTGTCCACACACCAAGCTGCCTTTCGGAGGCCTCTGCTCATAAAAAGAGGCCTTCATCCCTGAGGCAGAAGAAACGTCTAATGTGTTCTCTCCAGCTTCGATGCCAGCCAACAACCCTCCTGCAGCCGGGGACACAGGTCTTCCTGGCCTCACAGCAGCATGCATCCTGCACTGTCACAGGGAATAGAAGGACAAACAGCCAAGCTCTGACTGCCAAGGATGTGATGAACCAGAGCTCAATGCTCCATGGGCTTCCCTGCCCTGACCCTTTCCAGGAGGCTGGTGCCCCCAGTGTGCCACACGCCCACCCAGGTGAGGTCCCAGGAGCCCGTGTTCCCGTCTGGGACCTAAGACATGGAACCTGAGGAAGCTCCCGGTCCTCCAGGGGCTTATTTTTACACCATGTAGCTGCATGCATGTTGTTATTTCTTACATGTATAAAAACATCATAGACATGTGACAGCATGCCATCAGTGTTATTCACAACACCTGTGTCCAGCCACTAAAGACAAGTTGGAACAGCTCTCCAAATAGAACACAAGTCAGAGGCCTAAGACGCAATACTGTTGAGCAGGGGCCAAGGTCGACGTGCTCTGGGTCCATCCCAGAGCCCGTCAGGAGCTCAGTGTGTCCTGCTCTCCTCACTGTACAGAACAGGACAAGGGAGGTCTAGCAGATGACCTAGGCCCACAGGTTTTCACTCCAGGACTAAAAAAGGCCCAAAGAGCTTCAAGAAGTGGATTTTAGGGGTGGCCGGTTAGCTCAGGTGGTTAGAGCGCAAGCTTATAACACCAGCTGCCGGTTCGATTTCCATATGGGCCAAGGAGCTGGGCCCTCCACAACTAGATTGAAAACAACAGCTTGACTTGGAGCTGAGCTGCTGGTGGGTGGCCAATTGGCTCAGTTGGTTAGAGCACAGTGCTAGTAACACCAAGGTTGCCAGTTCGATTCCCACATGGGCCAGTGGGCTGTGCCCCCTGCAACTAGACTGAAAACAACAACTTGACTTGGAACTGATGGGTCCTGGAAAAACATACTGTTCTCCAATAAAGTTAAAAAAAAAAAAAGTGGATTTTACAAAACTGTTCTCACTGGTTTCTCTAAAGTGATAGTATTTTAAATCTAGCTACGGTAGCGCTGGGTGGGAGCCCCAGCAGGAGGCTCCTCCACTTTTTACCCTCCAGGGGCCCCGCAGCTCTCAGAACTCTCAGTTGAGTGGCCAGCATTCAAGGCCCGTGTGTTCCAGCTCCTGGCCAGGCCCTCCTCTGCGCGGACCAGAGCCTCCGGGTCCCAGGAAGGGCCCAGGGCCATCTCCACCTGGCTGCGTCTTCTTGAACTTCCCCTTCTTTCATTAATGGCATCTCTTCCACCAGAAGCTTGTGAGTGTCCCTCTACCTTCTGTCCCTGGCCTGACATCAGCCATTTGAAGGCACCTCTGTCCTCATTCTCTAGGACTGGGCAGCCAGGTCCCACCCGCCCCACCGGGACAGGCTTCTCCATGTGCTCAGGAACTGGACTCAGGTCCAGGTGCCCAGTGAAACCTACACCTGCTCAGCTGGGGCTGAATGAAGGAGAGACAGAAGGAAGGAAAGAACGGCGAGAAAAAGCAGGACGGGGAGAGACCGTCGAAAGTAAGTTTTTTAACGAGATGGAAAGTCAGCTTTGGGAAGGATTTCTCCTTCTTCCTCCAGCAGTTTCCCAAACATACTCCTGATCCCTGAGCATCGCGAATATCTACATAGTTACTACTGTTACTGCTACACGTACAAGAATGACGAGCGCATGTCCTGTGTGCCAGGCCCCATCCATGTTATCCTCTTTAATCTTGGTGTCTCCACTGTCGTGCGAATAACAGCTGAGGACACCGAAGCACATGCCCACAAGTGGCCCTCAGGAGCCTGCCTCCTCCTCACCCTGTGACCAAGCTTCTCCTGCCGGAGGAACCCACCCGAGGCCGCCAGTTCTCCCTCCCCTTCCCAGTCACCTAAGGAAAACAGCCAGCCCATTTCTGATCATCTGCAACTTCCCTGAATCAAGACAATGAAGAGAAACACACCGCTCTGCCCCGACACTCAGTTCTGGACATTCCCACATTTTCATTCTGGGACCCAGGCCCACCGGGTGAGGAGGCCAGGAGTGCCGCTCTCACCACCACCCAAGGTCCAGACCCTGCCTGCTAGGTCTGCACTCAAGGTGGGGAACAGAGAAGGGCAGATGTCATCCAGTTATCCCAGGCTCCTGGTCCCCATGGGCAGCGGGCAGCTTTCTCTCCCAGGCCGCTCCTTCCTGACCCTGAGACTGAGGTGCCCTGGAACTGAGGTGCCCAGACACCCACTGGCAGAGTCCCCAGAAGAGGGGGCACCCACCCTTCTGAAAGGGCTTTCTGGACTCTTTTCCACTTCACTCTCACGAGCATTTGCTGGGAGAAAATAAACTGAAAAGAACCACCTGGGATGGGAATGGGAGCAAAGCAGCCCATCCTGAGTGTGCTTCTGAGGCACGGGTATGTCAGAACCAGAGGGAGCGCCTATGTTCTCCAGGGAGTTTAGGACAGACAGAGGGCAGCTGGAGGCCCCTGAAGGAAAGACCCCCACCACAGGGACACAACAGCTCCCTGGGAAAGGCTCAGGGTCACGAGCAGGTCAAAGCCCACACAGCCTCATCAAAACCACCCAATTACCTTCAATTTATTAATTGTTCCAGAAATGTTCTTCACTCTCCACAGAATAATCCTGCTGGCCTATAGTCCCTGGAAGAATGCTGACTGGGGTAGAGGGATGTTACTACTTTTATTCCCTGCTTTCCTGGGAGAAAATGGACTCCCAGCAGGACTCCGCCCGTCCCGGGAGCTTGCTCCCACACAGCAAGCACTGCGTGCCCACAGACCCCATGTGGCTATGTGTCTTTCTCGATGTGCGCTGACATCTACATGAGATGAAGCCATGAGGCTGAGTGGGCCAGGAACGCTGCTGCCCTGCCGCCCTTCTTTCAGGGCCTCTTCTGGCCGCTCCGGCCTCCACAAACACCCAGCAGAGTCCACTTGTCCTGGGACGCTGACCCTGCACGCGGACAGCGCTGAAGGGGCCGGATCTTACCCACTCCAAGCACAGTCAGCACTCGTTTCCTGGGAAAAAACCAAAAGCCAACAGACCACACCCCCACCTGAGAGCAGGAGGGCAAACTCTCCATGTGGACCACGGATGAGATGCAGACCAGGGAGCCTGAGCCCAGGGTACAGGTGTGAGCAGCCTGCCCCCTATCCAAGGGGTGCCCTCTTCACCTGGCCCACCTGCCACCACCGGGAGGACACCAGCATCAAGCCCCAAATCCACATCTGCTAATGGAAGGAACTGAGACGGCCTTGTCACCTATGGAGAGAAGCCATGTGAAGTCGTGATATCACCCCATGTAAACTGTCATGTTAGCCCTGAAGCCAACACAAACGTGGGGACATGGCAGCAGAGCCACCCTCACCAGAACACGCCCCTCGCAGCGAGCATTGTCCCTGCTTATCTCTGAGGAAAGGGGTCTCCAACAGCAAATTCAATTGACCCTGTTTAGTTAGAATGGAAAAGTACAGGTTTCTAAACATCTCAACTCAGAATCAAAGAAGCAGGCCTCAGCACACACTTCCCATCAGCTGGCCGGGCCTCATGCTGTCCACGAATCTTGCCCCATCCCACTTCCCTGCAGACCCCAGTCCTTTCAACAGCCACTCGCAGGCACTAAAGACCTTCCGCAAACTGTTTCTGGAATGTTTTCATCCCTGGAGGGGGGCAATGGGGGGAGTAGGGAGGGGTCATCATAACTGATCTAGCATTTCAGCAAGCTGGCTGCCCAGAGCCAGCAGCATAAATCCGAATGTTTTTAGCATTTCAGGGCAGAGGAAATGGTTCTAAAGCTAAGCTCCCTACCGTTTCTTAAAGTGATTATTTTGATTTAAACTGCTGCCTGGTGGCAAGACTTCCAGCGAGGGATTTCAGCCATTGGTGCTGGGAGCCAGGAGCACAAAGAAGCTCTGTTGGCGCGGCCGGGCCTCCTCCAGGAAGGGCAGCGGGCTCTGGGCTCTGCTCCTTCCACACACAGGCACTTGTTCCTGCCCGAGCACGCGGCCCCCACTCACTTCTCTGCCAATCACTGTCACACACACCGCGGTTTCACTCAAGACCTTCTCGGCTGTCTGCAACATAGCAGGTTCTCTCTGAGCCTGGGGACACCTCTCTGTGGCCAGAATCGACACAGTTGGGAAGGCTGAAAGGAAAACCAGAACCCAGGTGAATTCACTGGGGCAAAAAAAGGCAGCATTTAGTAATTCTTTTCCATCATCTCAGCTGTCGCCTGTGGGTCAGGGCTGCAGGGAGAGGCAGGAGGAATAACATCTGTATTTTCCACACGTGTCCTGATTTAAAACCACCACTTCCTGCTTTGCAAAATATTGCTAGACAAAGCAAAATGCATTCATGACACAGTACAAAAATATGAATCCAATCAAAAATAGGGGGGGCCGGCCGAGTGGCGCGATGGTTAAGAACTCGCTTGGGATGCCAGAGGGCCCCGGTTCGGATCCCACATATGAGGGCCAGTGACACTGCCCTCCACAGCTAAGATGCTGAACAACAGCTCAACCTGGAGCTGGGCTGCCATGAGTCGCCGGCGACGGCGTAGGCTGCAGTCCCTGTGGCAGTGGATTGCCATGGGCTACCGTGTGTGGCCAGCAGCCAGCGTGAGCGGCCAGCAGCCGCAGTGAACGGCCGTCCAGAAGCCGGCGACTGATCTGCCTCACCAGAGAAGAGCGCAATGATGGTGCCAACTTGGGCCAGTGAAGCAACGTCCTCCACAACTAGACTGAAGAACAAAACGACAGCAACTTGTCTGTTCCCCTTTCCCCAATTCCCCAGCACTGTTCCCATCCCCCCAATTCCCCAATAAAAATCTTAAAAAAAAAAAATATAGGGGAAGGTGTAGGGACGGTTCCTTACTCCCTGCCCTCTCTGGACTCCAGGCAGCTGCCTTCCCAACCCCCAACGCACTCCAGGCAGGATGAAAATCTTTCTCAGTGTGGACAAAAAACATCAGCCTAAGGGAACGCTTATAAGAGTTTATTTGAACCAAACTGTCAACAATTCCTGGGAAGCAAAATCTCATCGGATTGAGAAAATGCTCCGCAAAATGGCAGTTTACAGTTTATTTTTTACATCAAATGAAAGGAAGGTTACATAAAATCCACTGGTGATAGATTAAGGGGGTGGGAGAAAGCAAAGCGGGGAAATCTTTGGGATTGGATAAAAGTACATTGGACACATGACAGGTAATCCTCCCACACAGGTGGGTGCAGGACAGCTAATAGTTCACTCTTCACAGCACATAGAGATGGTAATCAGGAGACAAGCATGATAATAAGTAATTTTGCAGTTTCCAGCTTTGGTCCAGAAAAAGGATTAAAAATGTTATCTTAGGTACAAAAAGACAAAGAACAGGCCCACTGAAAAGGCACAGATTAACTTAATGAGAAAGCTCAAGATGTGACTTCCCGCCATGGCCCACCATAGTTAAGAATTTTTATGTTCACATCATCCTCTGTGGTTATTTTCAGTCTCTTGAGCTTGTCAGGTTTAACATGTAGCCCCCTTTCTGTCCACATTGCCCCCTTTTGGTCATAAATCAATCCAAAGGATGCACTGATGACCAACCTTTTGGTTGGATAGTGTGGTCCCATGGTGCTAGGAAGGCTCATTCCTAGGCAGTCAGTGTCAGCCTGTCTCGCTGAATGTTGGACCATTGGGGGTGGGGCAAGATTATAACCTTAGATGGCATGGCAGTCGAGGCCGAATTATTTATTTATATTTAAAAGAAAATGTGAGCAAATGGGAGGCAGTCAGATCCTATATGTCTTCATTAAATATAATCTGGATCATTTCTAATCTTTGAGCTATCATGATCTGAGTTTTTTCTCTGTTAGCCTTATGTTTTGTTTTGGGTTTCTTTTGCACCTAGTACAACATTTACAAACTAGGACCAACAGCAATAGTATTAAACCAGTAACACTGATTAGGAGCAGAAAATGTCCAATATTAGATAAGTATGAGTTTGAGGACAGCAAACATCGTAGCTATCAAAAGAAAGCTTTGCATGCATTATCATAATTTTTTATTATTAAGTTAATATGTTTTCCTCCCTCATTTTACTGTTATTTGTACATTATGATAAGTTTGGCTAGATAAATGAAGACTATTATTTCATGATCTAGAAGTTCAAATTTTTCTTCTGACCAATCAGTTTCCATAGAAATGACTCCATGGGGAGGATTAAGTTCAATTTCCCAATACATTGGATTTTCAGTATCAATATTATCATGGGTTTTATTAACCTCAGGCAAAGTTAATTTGTCTATTATTGTAGTTTTACACCATATTCTTAAAGCATTTACTGTAAATCTGGTGTCATTACAATAGAAATCAATATGACAGAAGAATTTTCTAACCCTTCCCCAAAAAAAGTCCTCTTCCCATATACCATATATTGTTGTTTGTTGAGGTGGATACGATAGGCCAGGATTGGGTGAATTCAGAATTCCACATAGACTGGGGACAGAAACATTCACCTTTCTTATTTAACATGGCCTGTCAATCATTAATCTGATTTCTGTAAGTTGTGTAACTGGGAACTGTAACTTTAAGGTTAAATAGGGGCCAAGGCTGTAAGACCATAATGGTGTAAATTACAATTAGTACCTAAAAATTTCTAGAGGCCAGGACAGTAAGAGTTGCATAAATTTCTTGTGCCTCAGCAGCCACCATAGGGGGGCATTTAAAAAAAAAAAATATATATATATATATATATATATCCATTTTAGTTTTTATCTGAATTAATATAGTTAGTAGTCTACATTGAGTTAGGGGACAAGCATAATTGGGTTTTAATATTTATATATAAAATTCCTTTCTCAATATGTTTTATTCCATTAACCTATGACTTCATTCGTCTTTCTCAGTTTGTCTCCTTTTCCTCATTTAGAAATAATCAACTTACTAGGACAAACTACTTCCTTTTAACCTCTCTCAAAGATACATACACACATCTCTTTTCTTCCTTCTATAATAACATTCCTTCTAAATTTCAAAAACCATAAAAATATTATTGATAAAGAAGTTATATGTCTTTAGCGATTATTAACAGTTGCTGTATCAGTACAGGGTTTGAGAAAAGCCTAAAGAACAAGTATAAGTATTATTATTACTAATATTATTAGCAGATAGGTAAAGACAATCAAACAAATGGTTATTTTAAGTTCAATATCAATTATGTAGATATACAGGCCTTCTCGATGTCTTGGGTTAGCTGCCTATCCCTGATGTCGGCAGCTTCTCATCCTTGAGGAGTCCTTGATATCCACTGATGGGTCCTTTCTGACAAGGTTGGAGTGTTTAATCGATGTCTTGTCCCATGGACAAAATTTTTTTTTTGGTTGTGAGTTGTAGTCTTCGAAGTCTTCGTCTCCCAGGAGCACATTGAAGTGAATCAGTTACTAATTTATTAATTTTTTAAAGATAATTTATAAGTCCTTGATAATAATGTAGAATGCCTCCTTTTAGTAAGGTTGGTTCATATGTCCCTTCACATAATGTGAACAATGACTAATGAGATAAAAGCCTGTGTTTACCAAAAGGAATATCTCAGATTGAGAAGCTTTATAAGGAGAGCTTTTGGCCAAAGGAGATTAAAATAAAAGCTTCTACAATTTTACCTAGTTGAGTTTTAATTTACCATGTGTACATTCTACCAATCCAGAGGACTGGGGTGATAAGCACAATGAAAATGCTGTAAAATGAGCCAAATATTACAAATAGATTATTATTGGCCCAGTGAAATAAGTCCCTCAGTTACTATGTAATTCACAGGGAATTCTCTGAGGATTATTTATTATTTTCAATAACTTCCCTACCATTAAAGCTGTTGCTCTCCTGTAAGGGAATGTCTCAGCCCTGTGAGACAACATACAAATCAAGACCGATATGTATTTGTATCCTTGAGATGGTGGCATTGGATAAAATCCAATTACCATGCCTCAAATGAACCTAAGCAAAATGGGAAATGTCCTTGGAACCTATGGAGTGATTTTCCAGGGTTATATTTTGGACAGAAAGAACATCTGCTACACACCTTATGAGCTACACTAGGTCTCTAATAATATTCTTTGCTCTATGAAACTATATCCTTCCAAGACAGTTCCCTATTTTGTTGCCATATTTTTTTTCCCTGTAGCTTCCCATTAGAACAGAAAACGATTTTTATTGATTTAATAAGGAGAAGAAATATTCTTAAGTCTGGATAATTTGGCTGTTTATTACTGTATCAGCTAAATTATTATTTTTCTTTCTATGATGACAGCCTTAGAATGTCCTGGAATTTTGATAATTGCCAAATGTTTCAGTTGCTGGATGACATCTAATTTAAATTCTACAACCTGTTTTCCATTCTTATGGGCTGCCCTGAGGAAGTTAAGAAGCCTCACTGCTTCCACAAGTTGTGAGCCACACCAAAGGTATAGCAACTATCAGCGTAAATATTGGCTACTTGACCTTTGGCTCATTTACAAGCTTTCCTTAGATCAATTAATTCAGCTTGTTGGGCTGATCTTCTTCAAGTAAATAAAAAACTTCAATTTATGCTTACACCATGAAAGTTATTGCATATAGCATAAATATAAATTATCCACGTATCAGATTAGAATAGAATTTTTGGGGAATTCATCATTATTCTAATCAGCCTTTGGTATCTGAGAGAAATAGGTGGGACTCTGTATACCCCTGGGGCATTACTGTCCAAGTAAACTCTGATTTTCCCAGGTGGAAAAGCAAAGAGGTATTTCCTGTCTTTTTCACAGGAATGCTGAAATAGGCACTACATAAATCTATAACTGAAAAATATTCGCAATACACACAGGAATAGCTGATAATAGGATATGTGGATTTAGACCCACAGGGTATCTATTTATAGCTGAGATTTTGTGCAAATCTCCATCCTTTCCCATTGGTTTTTTTTTTACTGAAAGGATAGGAGAATTACAGGTGCTTATACATGAAATTATAAGTCCCACACCTTTTTCAAGGTAATCTTGAACAGTGAGCTAATTCAAGCTGGTGTATCAGGCCTCAAAGGATATTGGCAAATATTAGGTAGAGGCAAAATATTATTGTGGCAATGGGCCCTAGACAAAGGCCTTCCCAGACCATGTGGTCACTAAGGATTTTGCTAGGGCTTCAGACAAAGACATTTCTGGACTGTATGGTCAGCAGGACTTCCGCGTTGAACATTTACGAATTCCTACCTCACCTGTGAGTCAGTCAGGAACTGGCACAAGGCTGCATGTCCTACTAATAAATCTTAGCTGCCAACCTGGAAACCTCAGCGTATATAGCCCCGAGTCCCGCCCAGGTCGGGGCTCAGCCTCTGAATGTGAATCCGCTGAGCCAGTGCTGGCATTAGTAAAAGTTGCTTCCCATGCCTTGGTGTCCTGTCTCTGTCTGGGTTCCCCGCAACATAATTGGGGGCTCGCCCAGGAAACGGAGATGGCGATATTTTCGCCTCCCTTGTCCCCAGAGCCTGGCTCCCCCGGACGAGAGGGGACGCGCACTCTACTCGGTGCCAGTGGACTCTTGTCCATCAGTGGGGACATCTCCCCTGCTGGCCACGCGGGACCGACCCGGGAGCACAAAGGAACCCTGAGGGCTACAGGAACCAACTTCAGAGCGCCGCCCGACCAGGCAGGTAAGGACCCGGGTCACTTGGTAGCCTGTACATCAGCGGACAGAAGGGGAGACTGATCACCTCCCAGAGTCACCCGAGTATCTCAGTTTCTGAGAGAAACTGTGACTCCTACGAACAGGACGGCGGGCGGAGAATGAGTGTTTGAGTCTGTGTCAATGAGATGCAGCCTGCCTGCGATGCGAGTGTGGAGTCCTGATCCGCAGTTACGTGGTGCACCTCATATGGCTTACGGTGGTATCGCTAAATTGTCTCATACAGTTTGGGCATCCAAGTCGAGGATTTGTATCGACCCACCAATGCTAAGAGGCATCTGAGAATCTCCACGAGGGGAGCGGCCGGAGACGGACGAAGCGAATCTCTGAGTGTGTGTCGCACCGATTTTGGGTGATTGCCATGGGTGGGCGACAGAGTACTCAGACTCCATTAGGATGTATGTTAAAAATTTTTAAGAAGGGATTTTTGGGGGATTATGGCATTGACATGATGCCCCAAAAGCTCCGTACCTTCTGTGAGCTTGATTGGCCATCATTCGGTGTTGAATGGCCAGCAGAGGCAAGCTTAGTCAGGGACCTCATTAGGAAAGTCTACCTCGTTGTTACAGGCAGCCCCGGGCACCCCGATCAGTTCCCTTACATTGACTCATGGGAGGCTATTTCACGTACCCGACCCCCTTGGTTGAAGTGCTGTTTGGAAAACCAGAGCAGAATTCTTTTAGCACAAGCTATAATCGCCTCACTGAAGCCGCTTAAGGAAAAAACAGGACAAAAGCCCATCCTGTCTTCAGACCTGGAGGAAATCCCATCTCCTTATTTGCCAATTTACCCACCCCTTTCACTGCCTTCAGTATCGCCCTCGCTGGCCCCACCTCCTCCACCCACCACGCCAGCCTTGACTCCAGTATCACCCTTGCTATCTCCACCTCCTCTGCCCACTACACCCTTCCCAGAGTTTTTTTGCCACGCCTCCATCTCCAGTCCTCACCCCCTACTGGTCCACAGATAAGCAGCTGCAGACCAAGGGCCCTGAGATTGGCGCTCTCCAGCTCCCCCTATGGGAAACCAGAGGCCCCGTCTACTGTGATCAGGACGGCCAGATACAGGGAGGCTGATGCATGTTTGTGTACCAGCCCTTCTCAACCACTGGTCTCTTAAACTGGAAAAATCATACCCCATCATATACAGAAAAACCGCAGGCTTTGACTGACCTCCTTCAGTCAATCATTCAAACGCATCGACACACCTGGGCTGATTGCCGCCAGCTCCTCCTAACTCTCTTCAACACTGAGGAACGCCGGCGAGTCACCCAGGGAGCTATAAAATGGCTAGAGGAACATGCCCCACCCGGGACCTTAAACATTCAAGTGTATGCTCAAAATCATTTTCCTGAGGAGGACCCACAGTGGGACCCCAATGACGACCAGGACTTCCAGATGCTGGAACGGTATCAAGAAGCCCTTATAGGAGGCTTAAAGGATGGTAGCAAAAAAAGCATCAATATGAATAAAATCTCTGAAGTCCTCCAGGGACCAGAGGAGAGCCCAAGTCAATTTTATGAAAGACTTTGTGAGACATTTCGTCTCTACACTCCCTTTGACCCTGAGACTGTCGAGAATCAGCGGATGGTCAATGCTGCTTTCGTTGGGCAGTCCCAGAGCGACATCCGGCGGAAACTTCAGAAACTGGATGGATTTGCTGGCATGAATATCAGCGAGCTCCTCGAAGTGGTGACAAAAGTCTATGTCAATCGTGACCAGGAGGCTCGTCGAGAGGCAGATAAGAAGATGAAGAAAAAGGTGGACTTGCTGGCTGCTGCGCTTGTTGAATGGGCTGTGACCCCAGGACAAAACGCCATCCCAAACCTGGGACTACACCAGTGAGTACAACGTCAAGGGGGGCCACACTCTGGGAGGCCAAGGCTGGGACACGACCAATGTGCCTACTGCCACCAACGTGGCCACTGGAAAAATGAATGTCCTCAGCTGTTGGGGAGGATGCCACCAGGTCCGAGTCCCCGAAGGCGGGGTCGAGTCACTCACGGCCGTTACCAGCCACCCCAAAAGATGCCAGGCCCTTCTGGAGATGACTTCATCAGACTCGCTGGCATGGAAGAATACAGGGAAGAGTAGGTCAGACCAGGCTCCATCCAGCTAGGCCCCCAGGAGCCTATGGTCCGAATGTTAATTGGGGTCAACCCATTGACTTTATGGTGGACACAGGCACTGAACATTCTGTTGTGATACAGCCCATAGGCCCTTTCTCCCAAAACCAGGTCACCATTACAGGTGCCATGGGAGGATGAGTCCGTCGGCCCTTTTTACAGCCTCGACAATGCACCCTGGGAAGCCGAGAAATTACTCATCAGTTCCTCTACCTGCCAGACTGCCCTGTAGCATTATTGGGGAGAGATCTACTAGGAAAGCTCCAGGCTCAAATCATCTTTAACCACAGTGGCAATGCTGAGCTAACATTGGGCAAATCAGGGGATAAGATTATGTCCCTCACCATACCTCGGGAGGAAGAATGGCGACTATTTGGCCTTGCAGAAGAGGTCCAAGAGGGACCCAAACTCCCCTTCTCAAAACCAGGAGTTTGGGCAGAAGACAACCCACCGGGCCTGGCACGACATGCAGCCCCAGTAGTTGTGGAGCTTAAACCTGGGGCAGAACCAGTACGCCACAAGCAGTATTGCATTCCCCACAACGCACGAGTTGGCATCCAAAAACATTTGGACAGACTCCTAAAATATGGGATTCTTCGTCCCTGCCAGTCACTTGGAACACACCTCTGCTTCCAGTCCAAAAGCCGGGAACTGAGGGCTACCATCCAGTGCAGGACCTGAGAGCAGTAAACCAAGCAACGGTCACTTTACACCCAGTTGTCCCCAATCCGTATACTCTTCTGGGCCTCATCCCAGCTGAAGCAACCCACTTCACCTGCCTGGACCTCAAGGACGCCTTCTTCTGTATTCATCTGGCTCCACAGAGCCAGCCACTCTTTGCCTTCCAATGGGAAAAATCCTGAAAATGGGGACAAAGGACAGCTAACATGGACAAGGCTATCACACGGCTTCAAGAACTCCCCAACCATTTTCGGGGCTGCCTTGGCTTCGGACCTAAAGTCCTTCCCAGCCAGCCAAACCGGTTGTGTGCTGCTCCAATATGTAGACGACCTCTTACTAGCCGGGAAGAGCTACGATGACTGCATGCAGGATACGTATCACATCCTTAAACTTTTGTGGGAAGGAGGCTATAAGGTCTCCAAGAAAAAGGCTCAGATATGCCAAGACAGGGTCAAATACCTTGGTTTCCACCTGTCACAAGGACAACACCAGCTCGGCCCAGAAAGGAAGCAGGCGGTATGTACCATCCCTGTCCCCACTACTCGGAAACAGGTCCGCGAATTCTTAGGGGCGGCAGGCTTCTGTAGGATCTGGATCCCCAACTTCTCTACTATAGCCAAACCCCTTTATGAAGCCACAAAGGGGGGTGAACGTGACCTTTTCTATGGGAGTCTCCACAACAGAAAGCTTCTAATGAGCTTAAACGAGCTCTCATTCATGCACCTGGCCTAGGACTCCCGGACATCACCAAGTCTTTCTTCCTCTATGTACATGAACGCACGGGAACGGCAGTAGGGGTCCTTACCCAACTTCTAGGGGATTGGCACCGGCCAGTAGCCTACTCTCAAAACAACTTGACTCAGTGGCATTAGGATGGCCACCTTGCCTGAGGGCACTCGCAGCAACGGTTCTGCTCATGTCTGAAGCTGACAAGCTGACCCTAGGTCAGGAATTAACTGTCCAGGCTCCACACTCAGTTCGAGCCCTGTTGGATCTAAGGGACATTATTGGCTTACCAACTCCAGGATTGCCAAGTACCAAGGATTATTATGTGAAAACCCATGAGTCCGCCTTGAGGTGGTACGGACCTTGAACCCAGCCACTTTACTGCCTGTAGGGCCTGGGCCCCTACACCATGACTGCATTGAAGTCATGGACAAAGTGTTCTCCAGTAGGCCGGACCTGACTGACCAACCTCTTATGGACCCCGATGTAGAATACTACACTGATGGTAGCAGCTATGTCCAGGGAAATAGACGTTTGGCTGGATATGCTGTAGTAACTCTACACACCATCATTGAAGCGAAACCCCTCCCACAGGAGACCTCGGCACAAAAGGCGGAGCTCGTCGCCCTGACTTGGGCCCTTCAGCTGGAATCTGGGGTAAGAGCCAATATTTACACCGACTCTAAGTATGCCTTCACTACCCTCCATGTTCATGGGGCTTTATACAAAGAA
>NW_017731882.1:337648-379475 GCF_001890085.2 Hipposideros armiger | reverse complement strand
GGGCGACACCATCACAGCCCGGGGAAATCGTAAGGCGGACCAAGCAGCCAAGTTAGCTGCAACCAACCCTTGAACCTTCAACATTAACAGCCTCCCTCTTTCCCAGCCCTTTAGCTGAATGGGATCCCAAATATTCCCACCAAGAAGAGGCCTGGTTCAAGACTGAAGGAGGAAGCCGTCTCTGTAACAGATGGTGGAAATTTCGAGACAGCCGCATTGTCATACCAGAAACTCTAGCCCCGACTTTTGTCAAACAGTTTCACCAAAGGACCCACTTTGGTTGGAATGCCCTAGAATCGACCCTCAATAGGTACTTCTACGTACCCCGACTCTCCAGTATCTCATGAATAGTCTGTGAAAAATGTCTTGCTTGTGCTCGCAACAACCCACATCAAGGACCGGTCCTACCCCCAGGAGTCCAACATATTGGCAGTGCCCCATTTGAAGACCTTACAATATATTTCACTGAGATGCCACGCTCCAGGGGTCTTAGATATCTCTTAGTATTTGTATGCACCTACTCGGGGTGGTTGGAAGCCTTCCCCACCAGGACAGAAAAGGCATGGTAAGTGCCCGGCTATTGCTACATGAAATAATCCCTCGCTTTGGGCTGCCACTCTCAATTGGCTCTGACAACGGTCCCGCCTTTATAGCTGAAGTAATCCAGCTCTTAGCCAAGCTCCTCTGCATCACTTGGAAGCTACATACTGCCTACCGTCCACAGACCTCAGGACAAGTAGAACGCATAAATCGGACCCTCAAGTCCCACCTGAAGAAACTGTGCCAAGAGACACACCTCCATTGGGACAAGGCCCTTCCAATAGCGCTCCTGAGGATACGCTCAGCTCCTACCAAGAAGACGGGCCTTTCCCCTTATGAGGTCATATATGGAAGGCCACCTCCACTTATTAGAGGCCTCCGAGGGGACCTTAAAAAAATAGGGGACCTAACCTTAAAACAACAGCTTAAAGCGTTAGGCTCTACCTTACAGAACCTCAACCAATGAGTACAGGAGAGGTTCCCTATTACTTTAACAACTGAAGTTCATCCCTTTAAGCCTGGGGATTCAGTTTGGGTTAAGAAATTAAACCTCCAGTCCTTAGAACCCCTGTGGAGGGTCCCCTTTACTGTCATTTTGTCTACTCCCACGGCAGTTAAGGTTGCAGAGATCACTCCATGGATACACCACAGCAGATTGAAACCTGCAGCCGCTAGCTGGAACTGCACCTCTGACCCCTCCGAGCCCCTCAAGATCACTCTCCGGAGGAAGATGGCCAGTGGTGTTACCGGTCCTTAGGAGATCACCAGCCCCGCTTTGGTCACACCGGAAGCTGACCAATCTACGCGCGGCTGAAGCTTGAGGAATTCTTCCTTGCAAGATGCTTATCCCAAGGACTCTAATCCTTACCCTCACCTTTTTCTTCCTAGTCAGGAACAGTATCACTACCTCATGCCCTAAATCATGCTTCCAGTCCTTTCGACTAGAAACAACATCTCAGGTTACAGGCTGCTCTGGAAATAATCACCAATGAAACTGCGACAGCTTTAGAGCTCCTCACTACCCAACAGACCCAGATGCGGGCCGCTATTTATTAGAACTGCCTAGCACTGGACTACTTACTGGCTGAAAAAGGTGGCATCTACTGTAAATTCAATCAGTTAGACTGTTGTCTGCAGATTGACGACACTGGCAAAGCCGTCTCCGCGATTGCCATAAATATTAGAAAAGCTTGCCCATGTCCCAGTTCAAAAATGGATGGGATGGGACCCCAAAAGCCCATTTGGAGGATGGTTCTCCACCCTTGGGAAATTTAAAGCATTAATTGGAATCTTCCTCCTGCTCCTTGGGGCATGCCTCCTTTTACCCTGCATTCTCCCCTTTGTCATTAGCTCCACCTCTCCCCTCATAGAGACCACTGTAGAACATAAAACTGCCACTAAGGTCCTCATGTTATGGAAGTACCAACTCCTAGACCAACAGCCCGTCGAAGGAGATGATGCTCTCTAACCCACGCGTGGGTTCGAGCATCAAAGGGGAGAATGTGGCAGTGGGCCCTAGACAAAGGCTCTCCCGGACCACGTGACCACCAAGAATTCCACACTGTAGCAGGGAGCTTTAGACAAAGGCTTTCCTGGACCACATGGCCACCAAGAGTACCGCGTTTAACATTTCCTAATTCCTACCTCACCCGGGAGCCAGTCAGAAATTAACAGAATGCCACATGCCCTAAAAAGGAATCCTAGTTGCTGACCTGGAAACCTCGGTCTATAGCTCCGAGTCCTGTCCGGATTGGGGCTCAGCCTCTGGATATGAATGCGCTGAGCCGGTGCTGGCATCAATAAACATTGCTTCCCACCCTGAGCCTTGGTGTCCCATCTCTCTGTCCGAGTATCCCGCAACACTGGGGGTGGCAGGGGCCAGCTAGCTACACCTGGAGGACCCTGATTAAGTTAAGCCTCAGGCTCATCTCAAAACTAGGAATGCTCTGTAGTGGATTTTGACTGCTATGGACTGGACTGTATCCCCCCAGAATCCTTATTTTCTACTGTGTGACTGTGTGTGGAGATGGGGCCTGTGAGGAGGTGACAGAGGTTAAACAAGGTCATGGGGAGGGGCCCTGATCGCACAGGCGTTTCCCCCTAGAGAGGAAGACACACCAGCAGTGCTCCCTCATACCCTGTGAGCACACAGCAAGAAGGGGGCTGGCCGTCTGCAAGCCAGGAAGAGGCCTCACCAGAATAAGACCAGCCTGACACCTTCATCTTGGACTTCTGGCCTCCAGGGCTGTGAGGAATAAATGTCTGTTGTTGAAGCTGCCCTGTTTGGGTTGTTTTGTTACAGCAGCCCTAGCTGACTGAGACACACTTTCTCTCAGCAGTAGAAACCTTTCTTCAAAGGGAATCTCAGGTGAAACCTCACTACTGAGCACCTGATGGATCTGCTCTATCTAGGTGGGCATGGGGTCTCTTTTGCTATTCCCTCGGCGGCAGAACCTCCTCTGAACTTCCAGAGCCCTTGGAGGGCTGCTGGGCTGGAAACGTCTTTTTATTTAGGGCTCCCCAGCCATCTAAGGGAGATGCAATGCATTCCCCTGAAAACCCCAGATCCTAATAGCAATTACTTCAAGGACAGAAATGCACCTCCAGAATCTGCCCAAGGGTGTGAGGACACACTTTAAGAAAAAGTGCCTATCAGATACCAGGCCAACCAGAGCACACAGTGTGGAGACGAATGGGGCAAGCCAAGAATGAAAGATGAGTGGACTTCCCAGGAAACAGAGGGAAGGACAGACAGCACAGCTGAAGAAACAGCACACGCAAAAGGCTCCTGGGGTTATCATGGCTGGGATAGCTAGCCACTCACAGCAGCCCCAAGAGCCCAGGAAAGAACTGTGTGCCCACAGCAGGGGCATGAGATGGGATTCAAGGTGTCAACCTGTACCAGCCCTGCAAACAGAAGGGGCAGCTGGGCACTGGAAGGGAGCACTGCCTCCCCACCAGACAGGCTCCAAGCTAAGGGTTCCAGTGATTCCCCAGGAATACGGTACCTGACCTCTGGGGGAGGCCACTTTCCCTCCCTCCTGGGCCCTCTCATTTGGCTCCAGGCCTGCATTAGCTGCAGCAGGCATATCTACTGTCTCTGAGCTCCAGGAGGTCCTCTCAAGAGCCCATCTATTGCTAAGTACTTGCCTCTACTCCGGTTCTCTGTGTAATGCACCCCCAAATGGAAGGCTAAAGTCACACACCACACAGAAGCCCACATATACCCCCAGAAAGGGCTCCCAAACCTAATCCCCCATCTCAGTCATCTCAGGCTGCCACAGCAACATTCTAGAGACACTGATTTCTCACAGTTCTGGAAGCAGAAGTCCAAGGTCAAGGTTCTGGCAGGTTCAGTTCCTGGTGGGGACCCTCTTCCTGGATTGCAGGCAGCTGCTTTCTCACTGTCCACACATGGTGGAGAGCGAGCTCTAGTGTCTCCTCCTCTTCCTATGAGGGCGCTGATCCCATCATAGGGACCTCACCCTCATGACTTCATCTAACCCTAACCACCTCCAAACATCATCCCATAGGCGGGTAAGGCTTCAACATATGGATGTGGGAAGACACACACATTCAATCCACAGCACCTCCACGTAGCCAGGCTTCAAGGATGCCAGAGCAGACGGTGTGAGAGGCCGCAAACACGACAATAATTCCAATCTTTCAAAATAAGTCTGGGGGAGTCAAATATTGGGTTGTCGCAAAAGTCATGACGCATTTTTGCATTTTTGAAAAACAAAAAACGTCATGACTTTTCTGACAACCCAATATATGGTGACGGAAGGAGATCTGACTTTGGGTGGTGAAGACACAATGTAATATACAGATGATGTATTATAAAATTGTACACTTGAAATAATTTTATTCATCAATGTCACCCGAATACATTTAATTTTAAAACATAAATAAAAATAAGTCTGAATAGACAAGACCCAACCATGTGTTAAATTGCATCATTCCCCCGGAGCTGTTGCTCTCATTTCTGTGTTGGGCACGCCAGGGGTGGGGGTGGGAGACTAGGGCAAGAACCCTCCCGCACATGGTGAGCCCTACCCTTCCATCCGAGGGGTGCTGTGTGAGCAGGAAGGCATCCTTCACGTCTCTGCTGCCACCAAACATTGCACTCCCCCGAGCTCGAGTTCCGCTCAGCTGGCCTTGAGTCTGCCTTTGATCTTGAAAGGAGCACACAGCCTCCTTCTCCAGGCCGGGAAGCATGTAGGCACCAGCCTTAGCAGACTCCCAGCCTCGCATACCCACCCAGTGGTGTCGAAACGGCCACAAAATGTAAAACAGATGAGGCTTTTAAAGAAAAAGTTATTTATATTGTGGAAGCTTCCAGAGCAAGCAGAAACTTGAAGAGGTTTATCACCTGGGGCACAAAACTAATGATACTCCAGTCTTCTCACTCTGAAGGGACAGATGTGTTTTAAGGAAAATAGGACAAGAAAACGTATTGGTTCGATTCTACTTCTTGATTTCTTTTTCCACAATGCATGAGTGCGGTGCTCATCAGTCATGGAAAAATGCAGTTCAATGAGCCAGGCCAAGGACTCTTTCCTGAGACTCCCCCCGAAGGTCAGGATTAAGGGAGAAGTGGTCTACAGTGGTTAAACCGGCAGAGGGAAGTTTTATCTGTCCTCTGCAGGGTTTTCAGAAAGGGAGGACAACTGCGTGTCCACCAATCCAGAGGGGGAAAAAGGTCGGGTCCTGGGTGCCGGGGCCTCGGCCCAGGGCTGTCCACTTCCTTCACCAGTCTGCCCAGTGTGTTACTGTTTCAATAACAGCGACATATAAGGCTTGAGTCCTTAACATGCTCGACTCATGTTGGCCTGCAGTTGGGGACATTTTTATAATCATCTCCAAATAATGCATGAAGGAAAGAAACACATCACACAATACTTCTGTGTTCAAAGACTTTTAAAGCAAGTACAACTCTTAAGTATTCTCTAAGAAAATCAGAATTCTTAACACACAATCATCGAGAACTGAGAATTCAAGTCCACAATTTCTACAAGCCTACTGACGAGTCTACATTCAAACTGTCATTCTGAAGGTGACAACAGGATGGCAATCACCTTGGTCCGCCTTACCGTGGGACCAAACCCTTTTTTGTGTGTCTTTGTGATTTCAGGAGCATCACAGGAACTGTGCCCATGAACTCCGCTTCACATGCTAACCACAGCCACACCATCCCCCAGGCTTGTCAGACCTCAATGCTGAGTATCTGGAGCGGGAAAAGAGAACAAGAGACCAGCCGAACGGGTCCGGAGTGGAGATAAACTGCAGCACGACAAACATGTCAACAAAGGAGCCAGATGGATGTGGCTGTGAGAAAATGCAGTGCTCCCAGGCTCAGTTCTTCATCTTAACAAAGGATAATGCTTGAGAGGAAGACCACTACAAACAGCCGGGACTGGAGTCCCTGACCGGTCACACGCCAAGTTCATACAGCACCCACAGCCCAAGAACCAAGTTCACTTTACTCAAGATTCCACACTCCTGGGGAATCACGGCAGAACATGTGACCTTTTGTTTCAAGTAAGTTGACTTTGCTTTTGAAACACTGTTGCACTAACAAGTATGAATACCCTGCCCCCTATGAGTCATGCTCCTAGATCTTTATCCGTTTGGACTTCCCTCCATCCCCCAGACACGACCCTTGGTACTTGGTCACTTATGTTTCCAAAGCTTTCTCTACCTATGGAAATAGGTTGTTCTAAGTTTGTCTTCTTCTGTAAACAACCACACACATGTAATTTTGCAAATGACTTCTGTTCAATGAGCAAAAGTGAACAGAATCTTTGAAGTCAGAGCCACCTCATTTTTTTCATTTCATTCATAGGAAACATACAATGTTCCCTAGTATGAAGAGGCCATGGTTGAGAGTTTTTGGTTTTCTACCATTTCCAAAACAATAAACAGTTAATGTTCCCTTTCTCTCTCACAAACAGCACTTCCATAAATACCCTCACACCTCCTGTGCCCCTTGCACAGTGATGCTGGAACACAAATCCAAGACATGAAGTCACCAGGTCAATGGGGGTGCACATGGTTGATTTTAGGAGATACGGCTAATTGCCCTCCAAAATGGGTGCACCAATTTATATTCCACAGTTTAGGAAAATGCCCATGTCCCTGCCCCTCACCAGCCCCAACAAACTCCTTAAACCTTGCCAAAATGATAGCTGCAAACCATACTTCTTTTGTTTCCTAATATTGAGTTGTCGGAAAAGACATGACGTATTTTTTTCTTTTTCTTTGCAAAAATGTGTCATGACTTTTCCGACAACCCAATACTAAACTAACATGGTAGACAGTGGGATGTCCACAGCTTAATCCCCAGAACCTGTGAATATGTTACCTTACGTGGGAAAAAAGACTTTGTAGATGGGATTAAATTAAGGGCCTAGAGATGGGGAGATAAACCGATTATCAAGTGGGTCCAATGTCATCACTATGAGGGTAAGAAAAGTTGATGCGATGATGACACAAAAGGGCGAGACTGGAAGGTGTTTGCTGCTGGCTTTGAAGATGAGGAAGGGACCATGGGCCAAGAAGTGTGATTTCTGACCTCCAGAACTGTAAGAGATGAAATTTGTGTTGTGTCAAACAACTATGTTTACGGTATTTGTTACAGCGGCAATAAAAAACGAATACACTACAAGGAATGAGTATTTTTTCTGATTTTACTGGCTATTTGTATATCCCTTTGTATAAATTCCTTTTTAAATATCCTTTGCCCAACAGAGCTTCTAATAAGATTTATCAATCATTTCTATTATGGTTTTTGTTGATTTATTTCAGATTGAATTCCTTGCCCCAAGGTCATGAACAAATTCTCATTATCTATATATTTTTTTGGTAATTGGTACAAAGCAGATGTCTAACATGATATTCTCCCAAAGGCGTATTCAGTGGTTCCAACACGGTATTAAAAACTTCATTATTTCCCCACTCATTTGAAAAGGAACACTGATCATTTAATACATTCTCATATAGTCCATAGGGCTGTTAATGGATTATCTATTCTATTCCTTTGATCTATTTGTCTAATTACTGTAACACATTTTGTCATCAGATAGAGCAAGGATACCATTAGTTTTTCTTCTACAAAATTATCTTGGCTTTTCTTGCTAATTTTCAATTCTACATGAATTTTAGAAATAGCAAGCTAAATTCTATAACTTACTGGAGTACTAAATGGAACTGCATTACCACATTTCCCCATGTATAAGACGTTCCCATGTATAAGACTCACCTTAATTTTGGGGCCCGAAATTTGGAAAAAAAAAGTATTATAAAAAAGTATTACATAAAGTTATTGAACTCGTTTATTCATCATAAAATTCATACAACTCCTCATCACTGTCAAAACTCCCTACCATTAGCTTGTCCGCATCTGTGCCATATGACGAATCACTGTCTTCATATATTGCCTCGTCCTCAGTTCCATCTATGGCATTTGAAATGCCACACTTCTTAAGTGACTTGACAACAATCTCAGTCTTGATATTATCCCAGGATCTTTTCGCCCAGGTACAAACTTCTCCTATAGTTGGTTTCTTCACTCTTCCTGCTGGTGTCAAATTGTCCCCAGAAGACTTCATCCATTGGTTCCATTCGTCTCTCATGGTAGCTTTGAATGGTTTGTTAATGCTGACATCAAGTGGTTGGAGCTGGGATGTCAAGCCTCCAGGTATGACGGCAAGTTTTGTTTTTTGCTCTGCAGCAATCTTCTTTGTGTTTTTTGTTATGTGTGCCCTGAACTGATCAAAGCTCCAATAGGGCAGGTTTGCGTAAGAGCCCACCTGGTCTCTTGCTCCAAACTTTCTCAAATCAGATCTTCATCCCATCCTGATCCATCCAACCCTTGTCATGAACGTGGACAATCACTCCTCAAGGAATGTCTTCTTTTGGCATTGTTTTGCGTTTGAAAATCAGCATAGAAGGCAGCTTGGTTCTGTCAGCACAACAAGCTAGAACAACTGTATAATGGCTCTTTTCATGTCCACTTGTCTTCACAGTTACAGTTTTCACCCCCTTCTTATCAACAGTTCTGTTACTTGGGACATCAAATTGAAGGGCGACTTCGTCCATATTTGCAATCTGTCCCAACTCAAACTGATGTGTCTCCCGACATTGAATGACAAAACGATGAAATTCAAGAACCTTCTGCTCATAGCTTTCAGGCATCTTTTGGGCAAGTCTGGTGCATGTACGCATGCTTAGTCCATTCCATTTCATAAACCTGAAGCACCAATTGTGTCCTCCTTTGAAATCAGTAACTTCTTTTTCATCAGCAGTTCTTCTTGCCTCATGCTGAACCATCTTTGTGGACACAGGAATTCCAATTGCCCTTTGCTCTTCAATCCATATCTTCAATTCCCTCTCTAAATCTGGCCATTTTGCTGACTTGCCTCTCATGGCCTTCTTCTGCCATGGCGTTTTCAGTAGGGTTTCTTATTCCCGTAGCCAGTCTCAGATTGTTTTCTCAGTTGGAGGAGGACCTAACTTACGTTCAGCAGCACGATTTCCATTCACTTTTGCAAACTGGATCACTTTTAACTTGAATTCAGCACTGTACGAAAATCTTCTCTGAGCGATTTATGGGCAAATGTGGCAAAACGTAACCTACCATAATATACTGGTAACAAGTGCGAAACAATGAGTGCAAAGACAACAAGCGGAAAATGCGAAATGCAAGTAAAAAATCTACAACCACTGTATAAGACACACCCAGTTTTTAGACCCCAAATTTTCCCAAAAAGGGTGCATCTTATACATGGGGAAATACGGTAAATGTACACGTTAATTTCAGGAGAACTGATAGCCCTATAATATTGTTTTCCCACCTAACAACTGGGTGACCCTCTCCCGTTATTCCGATCCCGTTACATCCTCCAGTGACATCATGGAGCTGATGCACATTTCTTACGAAGGTTATTCTGGCTATCTGACTGGTTTTGTCGCTATTGTGAACAGGGTTATTTTCCATTAATTGTTGGTATCGTTTTTTGCAGGTATATAAAAATGATACTGATGTTTCTATGTTGATCCTGAATCCAGCCAACTCACCATAACCCCATATTAATTCTACAATGTTCCACTGAGTTCCTTTCATGTTCTATACATAGAAAATTAAACCAATTGCAACTAAAAAGTTTTATCACTTCAATAAAGTATACCTATTGTTTGCCTCATTTAACTTCATCTTATTGTATCAAATTTGGCTCTTTACAACCTCCTCATGTTCTTGAGACTAGTTTCACCTCTCATAATAGTGGATACAACAAACCACCTTCTTACACCATCTGAGGTATGGCAATTAAGTTCACGAACTTGCCACTGTGCGCTTACATTGGCAGCACTGTACAAACAGCTTGGTAAGGTTTCATAACCTTGGTATATCAGTGTCTCACAGTTGTGCTCATGTCGACGTGTGGCAGTGTCTTGCTGAGTGGCATTCATTATTGTTGGTGCGTGTTTTTGTATGCCATTTCAAGAATGTCTGAGCTTGAAATAGAACAACGAACAAACATTAAATTTCTTGTTAAACTTGGCAAGAGTGGAAGTGAAATCAGGGACATGTTAGTCCAAGTTTATGGGGATAATGCCATGAAGAAAACGGCAGTGCACAAATGGATTAATATTTTTCTGAGGGGAGAGAACGCATCACTGATGAAGTGAGATCAGGGTGGCAAGTAACTAGCAGAGCTGACAAAAACATTGCAAAAATCCAACGAATTGTACATCAAAATTGTCGGCTAACTGTGAGAAGCATAGCAGACCAAATAAACATCAATACAGAAACAGTTAAGAAAATCTTAACTGAAAGTCTTGGCTTGAGAAAGGTGTGTGGAAAAATGGTCCCAAAGGAGCTCACCGATGAACAAAAGCAAAGGAGAGTTGAGTCAAGACCTTTTGGAGAGGCAAGATGATGTTTTGGGTGATGTTATCACTGCTCATGAAACATGGGTGCACCAATACGACCCTGAAACAAAGTGTCAAAATTCACAATGGAAGTCAGCCAATACTCCCCGACCAAAAAAGTTCTGTCAGTCCAAATCAGGAGTGAAAACGACGTTGCTAACCTTTTTTGATACCAGAGGGCTTATTCATTATGAATTTGTACCAACTGGACAAACAGTTGCCAAGTTTACTATTTGGAAATGCTGAAAAGGCTGCATGAAAAAGACGAAAACAACCTGAACTTTTTGCCAATAATTCATGGCTCTTGCATGAGGACAACGCACCAACTTACACGGCACAGTCTGTGAGGGAGTTTTTAGTCTGTAAACAAATAACCCTCCCTACTCACCTGATCTGGCCCCCAGTGACTTCTTTCTTTACCTGAAGATAAAGGAAATATCGAAAGGAAGACATGTGGATGACATTCAGGACATTAAGGGTAATATGACGACAACTCTGATTCCAGAAAAAGAGTTCCAAATTGCTTTGAAGGGTGAACTAGGTGCTGGTTGTCGGTACATAGCTTCTGTATTTCAAAGGTGACTGTAGTGATATTCAGCAATGAGGTATGTAGCACTTTTCCTAGGATGAGTTCGCGAACTTAATTGTCGGACCTTGAATACAAGAATAAACTCAAAATAGATTAAAGATTTAAATGTAAGCCCTGAAACCATAAAACTCCTAAAAGAAAATATAGGCAATAAACTCTCTGACATTGATTGCTCTTAGTAATATTATTTTTGGCTGTGTCATCTCGGGCAAGAGAATCAAAAGAAAAAAATAAGTGGGACACATCAAATTAAAAGTTTTGCACAGCAAAGGAAATCATCAACAAAACCAAAAAACAACCTACTGAATGGGAGAAGATATTTGCCAATGACACATCCAGTAAGAGGTTAATACGCAAAATTTATAAAGAACTCACACAATTCATACACCCAAAAGACAAACAATCTGATTAAAAAATGGGCAGAGGACCTAAATAGACATTTCTCCAAAGAGGACATGCAGATGGCCAACAGACATATGAAACGATGCTCAACGTCACTAATTATTAGAAAAATGCAAATAAAAACCACAATCAGATATCACCTCACTCCTGTCAGGATGGCTATCATCAATAAATCAACAAACAACAAGTGTTAGCAAAGATGTAGAGAAAAGGGAACCCTTGTGCACTGTTGGTGGTATTGCAAACTGGTGCAGCCACCATGAAAAACAGTATGAAGGTTCCTCAAAAAATTAAAAATAGAACTACCTTATGTATGACCCAGCAATTCCACTTTTGGGTATTTATCTGAAGAAAGCCAAAACACTAATTTGAAAAGATATATGCACCCCTATGTTTACTGCAGTGCTAGTCACAATAGCCAAAATATGAAAACAACTGAAATGCCCATCAATAGACGACTGGATAAAGAAACCGTGGTACATTTATACAATGGAGTATTACTCGACCATTAAAAAGAATGAAATCTTAGCATCTGCGATAACGTGGATGGACTTAGAGGATATTATGCTAAGTGAAATAATTCAGACAAATACCATGTAATGTCACTTTTACATGGAATTTTAAAAATAAAATAAACAAACAAAACAAATATCATAGAAACAAGGAAGTGATGGCTGCCAGATGAACAGGGAGTGGGGGGCTGGGTGAAAAAGATAAAGAGATTAAGAAGCACAAATCAGTAGTTACAAAATAGTCACAGGGATGTAAATAGAGTACAGCATAGGGAATATAGTCAATAACATTGTAATAATTATGTGTGGTGTCAGATGTGTACTAGACTTATTGGACGGATCACTTTGTATGTTATATAAATGTCTAACCATTATGTTGTATACCTAAACCTAATATAATATTGTAAGGCAACTGTAATTGAAAAACGTTTTTATTTAAATATTAAGAAGAAAAGTGGATATGACTATTATAGCACTATCCCATGTTTGACGGGAAGAAAAATCACTAATTCCCTCCTAGACGTTGGAGGAGGACTGCATTCATGATATAACACAGGATGACTCCTTTCAAGAGGTGTGGTGGGCAGAATTTTATCTCCAAATGCAGGAAATTTGAGCATAACTAAAAGGAGACAAAAATAATTCAGTTCAAAGAGCAGGGTTATAAATAAGTGAAATCAATGTGAGAAGATGTACAGGAAGAAGTTGGAAAGGAATGGGGCCCACAAAGAAAGTGGAGGAACTGTCCTTCAAAAGAGAAAAGAAGCCGTTCCTGTCCTACAAGGAAGGGAGAGGGCAAGGATGCAGGTGTGGGTGTAAACTAAGAACATGGGGCATTCCCTGCTGAAGTCTCCTTTCTTCTCTGTGATTTAAGAGGCAAGAACATTTGACGAGGTGAAAGGGAGATTTCTAACCATCGAGGTGAAGCAGGTCTCAGTTGGCCATCACAACGTCCAATTTTATTTGTAGCAAACTATTTAACACAGGTATACAAATACCTAGCACTTGTCTGCTTGCTTACTGCCTTTCTCTGTCTCTCTTGAATTTAAGCTCCATGAGAGCCCTTTAGAAATGCTGAGTAAGTGAAAAGATAAGAATAATCATTATGGAATGGGAAGATGAGCCCTCCAAGCAAGGCAGTGAATCTGCTAAACAGTGAGAGACCCTTCTGGGTACTGATCACAAGTGAAAGGGGTCTGACAGCTCTACCTGTGGGATGCCCTCCAGCTGTGCACAGCTGCTCAGGCCCAGGCTCAGAGACTACGGCCAGCTGGGCTCCTCCAGGGCTGGGCTTTACCAGATCGCCCACATCAGTTATGACCAGGACCAGATAAAGAAAGATGCCAGCTACCTGGCCCATGTGTGAGTAGACGTGCAGGTTACTGGGGCTGAGTCTCACAGGGCGCCCCTGGGAGGCCATACATCATGAATCTGACACACACAATGGGCCAGGCAGCTGGCGTACTTCCTCAACCAGTCCTAGTCCTCACTGGTGAATGCTGCTGGAGGCAGAGGGCATGTGCTAGAGTGCCCTGCACCCCAGTGTACCTTGCCAGTGGCCAAGAATGGCCTGAAAAGGCCGGGGCAGAGTCTCAAGGGCTTGGAAGCTGCAGCCTGCGTGATGTGGCAGGAGGTCAGGGTGGCATGCCATTCATTGGTGACAATTTTTTATTATTGGTGACATAATTACTGGCCTTGCCCTTTCCTTGTCACATGTATGATCTGCCACTGCTGACATGCCGCATGGAGACATTACTCATTTGCAGAGCCTTCACTGGAGAGTAATAAGCGGTCATTTTATTTTACCCTAATCTCTCAGTGAAGGTGACCTGGCTCCATATCACTTCCCAATAATTTAAATTAAGAAATCAAGATCAAGTGTCCTCTTTTAAGGAACCAGTCACATGACAGGAGTATGAGCTTCACAGTCTCAGAGCTTCCGTGGCCTTCCAAGAATTTGGCACAGCGGCAGACACTTGGTAAGCCAAGGGTCTCAAACAGAAATGTTACCAAACAAAACCACCTTTAGAATATGCCCTGACTAGCTTCAACTCTAGTTAGAAGTGAGGCTTGAACTGCACAGTATCACTGCTACCAGCCATTGGCTTGGATAAGCCAACAGGGAATTCTTTTTATTTTAGAAACTGTAATTAGTAGAGATGCCTCAAAAGTTTTAGAAGAGACAAATGAAAACATATATCAGTAGGTTATAATTACAACTACTATTTCTAAAATGCTTAAAACAATGTTTTCAGGAGAATGGAAATATCCTCACGTCGAGTTACTGTTCCATTCTTGAGAAGATAACATTTAGCTCAATGCCTCTTAAAGTATCCTGACCTTAAGTTATCACCCCATGCTCCATCCCCAAAAGGAGGGATGAAGCGGGGTTGCTCCTTTACAAGGGCCCCTCATTCTGGAAGTGTTGTCAGATTTCTGTGGGTCCAGGAAGTTCCTACCAGATCGCTAACAATTTATCTTAAAGTCAACCCCATTCTAATATGTTCCCAGAAGGCTCAGAAAACTCCCTGGGCCTTTCGCCCACTGGTCCTTCGGGACCAGGCCACGGGGTGTGATGTGCAGCTACCGGACAGGACGCAACCCAGACAGCCCACTGCCCCAGGGCATGGCATTCAGCCCATCCCACATCTCTGCCTAACCACAGGCCACTGTCAAATGTGCTGGAGTCCAAGGCTGGGCCAGGTCCATCCTTGAGACGAGAGGGAGAGAAGCGGCAGCTTCCCCAGTGCTGGAATGGGCTCCTCCCAGAAGCAGCAACTGCACCTCCATGAGTCTCCTGCAACCAGGTGGCAAGTGAGGACCTAAGAGGTAGACGGGACTCCAGACAAAGCCCAGAACGGTAAGCTGCATCAGGGCGGAGGTACTGCCTGCCCAGAGCCAGCACACGCAGAGCTCAGCGAGCAGCAGCGGAGCCGGCACACAAACCTGACACCCTTCCCTCCCTCTCCCTGTCCCCCACCCTGGACACTGGACTCAGGCATCCTCAGAGTCCAGGAGGTGGGCTCTGTTTACACAGGTACGCATAGAGGGACGGCCATGGGGAGGACACAGTTGGAGACGGCCATCTACTTCCCAAAAAGAGAGGTCTCAGCAGAAACCAACCCTGCCTGCACCTTGATCTCAGACTTCTGCCACCAGATCTCGAAAAGAATAAATGTCTGTTGTTTAAGCTGCCCTGTCTGTGTACCTTTTATGGCAGACTGAGCTAACGGAGACAGTGACAATTCCCAGGGCTTGATGGATGCTCACTGCTCCACGCGCTTTCCAATGTGCAGTCCTGTTCAATCACAACGACCCCATGCAACGGGTATCACGTTTACTGTCTGCAATGGACAGAGCACCAAATCTAACACTTTCCACTGAAGTCGCTCGCCCAGCTCTCCACACTGGTAAGCGGCAGGGCCGGGAGGGGTGCCGGGCTGAGAGGATCCAGAACTCATCTCCCATTCACCCCAGAACTCATCTCCCATTCACCCCAGAAAGGGCCCCTCCATCAGAGACCCAGAGCACACTCTCATGGGTGGGGCAGAACAGGAACTGGACAACGCTGTCCACTAGTAACTGGCGCCCCTCCTCGATCATCTCCTCGTCCCCTCCCATCGGACTCAGCATGTCTGGAACATCAGAGCTTTGTCACTCAACATTGTAAACACCCACACTCGGGAGAAAGATGATTTCACAAGCACCAGCGAGTCCATGTTCCCTTCTGCATCAAGACCATTCAACCTACCAGCCTTGACCTCGCTGAGTCAAGTCCCTGGAGGCCCCAGCAAGGAGGGCTTGGTGACTGCAGGTGTAGCACGGGGACACTTACACAGTGTTGCCGTGAGAAGTAGTGTGTGGGACCAAGTCCCCTAGAAGCAGCTTCTCCATGAGCCACACAGGCCAGGGAGAGGCTCGCAGGCCCCACACAGAGCCATCAGGAGCCGGCTGTGCACACAGTCCCCTCACCGCACTCAGGCCATGGTTGTGGGCACGCCACCACCTCCGACAGCTGGCAGGGACCTGGGCCCGCGGCCCCCCGTCCTCCGTGCAGCCGCAGAACAGTGGTCTCCCTGAAGGCCGGTGGCGTGCCAGGCGCCACAGGCCCCCCTGTCTCCCTGCAGGCTCAGCAATCTGGTTTTCATTGTGTGGCGCTTGGAGTGCTCTCCCACCACATTTTTCTTTAATTATGATAAAAGAGAGTAACTTAATCAAGCATAAATCCTGTTGAAATGAACATGAGAAAATAAAGGGGTGAATGTGGAGGAGGGGGGTGGAAACGACCCCCACAGGTCCTCCGGATTTAGGAAGAAGCCAGCGTAGAGCCACCAGCCCAGTACATACAAACAAAGGCCGATTCCCACTCAGAATCCGGCCCTAATCATGCAACAGGAAGAAGAAACAAAGGCAGCCTGGCCCTGCTTGACTGAGGCACCTGCGGAGCAAAAAACAGTGTCCCCCAGGCTGTCCCCCAGAGGACCCATGATCCTGCAGCCCCCAACCCGGGTCCTGTTCTACCCAAGGCTGACCCAGTGAGGGTGGTGAGCGTCAGCAGCCCACTGAGGCAATGGAAAGATGTGCACACGTGCATACACAGGTTTACATGCACACACATGCACACATGCATACGCAGGTATACATACAAGCACACACATGCACACACAGGTACACATGCACACCCGTGTACACGTACATGCACATGCATGCATACACATGCACACAGGTACACACACACATGCATACACAGGTACACAGTGTACATGCATGTGTGCACACACACGCACACTCACCGCACAGAGCAGTGGTTCCCGAAGTGCCTAGAGACCTGCTGTAGCCCCAGGAAGTCCTCAGAAATGGCGAATCCCAGCCTCACACCAGACATACAGAATCCAGCTCTCTGGGGATGGGGCCGGACAATCAGTGTTAAGGTTGAGAACCACCGCTATTCAGAACAGGTCTTATTCGTACAGAGGCAAAGTGTTGGTTTAAAGGGTAAGAGATTCATCTAGGCTGGAATATTATTCAATGATAGAAAGAACTGAGCTATCCAGCCATAAAAAGCATGGAGGAATCTTAAATGCATATTACTGAGTGAAAGAAGCCAATCTGAAATGGCTACATGCTACCTGGTTCCAACTCTGACATCCTGAAAAAGAAAACTGCTAAAGATCAGTGGTTGCCAGGGCTCGGGGAAGGAGGGAAGGGTGAACAGGTGGAGCGCAGAGGATTTTAAGGGCCGGTGTTCTGCATGACAGAATGGTGGATACGTGTCATTACACATTTGTCCAAACCCACAGAGTACACAACGTCAAGAGTGACCCTATGTAACCTATGGACTCTGGGTGATGATGGCGTATCAGTGGAGGTTCACTGACCGTAACAAACAGCACAGTGGTAGGATGTTAGTGACGGGGCTGGCTGTGCACAGGGCTGGCTGTGCGCATGGAGGAAGGGGGATGAGAAGTCTCTGGGCCTTCCACCTGGATTATCTGTGAACCTAAAACTGCTCTAAAAATTAATCCTATTTACATTTAAAAAATAAGGGTGATTTTATGTATGCCTCCGCTTAATGCTTTTTGTGCCCACAAGCGTTTCCTCAGTGCCCCATGCACCTTGTGTCTCCCAAGCTCTGACTTAATACTGACTCCTTCATTTTCACTCCTTTGAGGCTAGTGCCAGCATTTCTGCCTTACAGGTGAGGAAACTGAGCACAGAAAGGTTGACGAACTAGCTCAAAATCATGCAGCTAGTGAGGCATCAGGGCAGATGTGTGAGGTCACAGTGTCACCTCCTGAACACACAACCATGGCACGTGTCACACAGACACGGCCCTGCCCTGCAGAGTCACCACTGAGGAGAGATGAAGGATAAATGCTGGAAAGGCTGAAGGGGCAGGGAGCTCAGAAGCCTATTGGCCAGGGTCTGGCCAAGTGCAAGGTCCGCCACAGAAGGTCAGTCAGTGAGAGCTTGGGTGACTCACAAGGAGACGCCAGCACGCAGTCTGCCCCAGGTGAAACTGTGGAACATGAAAGCCCCAGAGGGTGTAAGTCAGTCCTGACTAGGTGGAACCTTTGAGTCTTTCTCCTGTACACCCAGGAAAGACTCTGATGAAGGCAAGGGTATTTTCTGGAGTGTTCTAGATTCATGTTCCTGAGAATTTTGGATTGGACACGTGTTTGAGCAACAACAGATGTGGGTGGCTCCAGCTGGTGGGAGCCTCACAAAGGGAAGTACACGCAGAAGACCCCCCAGCCACCCCCAACCCCAGCCCACTGGGGGGCGGGGGGGGGCGGGGAGGGCACTGGACATGTGGTCCTACAGGCCCGAGGTGCTGTCCACATGGGTAACAGCTGCAGAGCAGGCCTGGTTCTGGGAGCCGAGCAGAAATGCCAACTCAGGAGGGAATGGGAGACCCCTCAGGAAGGGTTCAGGTCACAGGCCCTTCCCATCAGGGACTTCTGGAAAAGTAAGCCCCTGACCAACTTACAGGGACCTTCAACCTCTGGGAGAGGGAAAGGGCAAGGAGTTAAGCCCACTCTCCCCCCATGAGAGGGGAGCTGTGGGGTTCCCACAGAAGTAAGGCAAAAAACAGGGGACTGGTGCAGCACTCAGGAACTCCTTGATTGGAAAAGAGCTGAGTCCCACCCGGGGTTGTTTCCTGCTCTCTGCACAATGGAGGGACCTGATCAGGAGAAGAGGAGTCAGGAAGAGGACTTAATATTGTTAAGATGGAACTACTCCCCAAATTTTTCTATAGCTTGAACACAATCCCTACCAGAATCCCAATTGTGTTTTCTAAAAATTGACCCATTTCTCCTACAATTCATATGGAAATGCAAGGGACCCAGAATAGCCAAAACAATGGTGAACTGGAAGAACAAAGATGGAGGCGTCACGCCCCCCAGTACCCGAGACAGTGTGGTAACTGACACAGGATAGACACTCACATCAATGGAATCACTTT
This sequence comes from Hipposideros armiger, assembly GCF_001890085.2. NCBI lineage: Eukaryota > Metazoa > Chordata > Mammalia > Chiroptera > Hipposideridae > Hipposideros > Hipposideros armiger. The sequence goes on along the minus strand of NW_017731882.1, from coordinate 360,532 downwards.
CAAAGTCCAGAAATAAAACCTCACAGTTTTGGTGAACTGATTTTTGCCAAGGCTGTCAAGACAACTCAACTGGTGCTGGGACAACCGGATATCCACATACAAAGAATTAAGTTGAGCCCCTTCCTCACAAAATATACAAAAATTAACTCAAAATCTATCATAGATGTCAATGGAAGAGCTAAACCTATAAAACTCTTACAAAAAAACACCAGAGTAGATGACCTGGTGTTGGCCAATGGTTTCTGAGACACGACACCAAAAGGAATAGCTAAAATGAAAAATACATAACTGGATATCATCAACAATAAAAACATTTGTGCTTCCATGGATTTCACCAAGAAAATGAAGAGAGAGACCCACAAAATGAGAGAAAAAATTTGCAAATCATGTATTTGATCAGGAACTTGTATCTAAAATATATAAAAAACACTGTAATAGACTAAATGTTTGTGTCCCCCTAAAATTCCTATGTTGAAGCCCTAACCTCCAATAGGATGGTGTTTGGAGGTGGGGCCTCTGGGAGGTAATTAGGTTTAGATGAGGTCATGGGGGTGGGGCCTCATGATGAGATTTGTGCCCTTCTAAGAAGAGCCAAGAGAGACCAGAGCTCTCTCTGTCATGTGAAGATAGTGGAGAGCTCTCACTAGGACCCAACCATGCTGGCACCTTGATCTTGGACTTCCCAGAACTATGAGAAGGAAATTTCTGTTGTTTAAGCCACCCAGTCAATGGTATTTTGTTATTGCAGCCCAAGTTAATACAAACACAACTAAAAATTAATAGACAACTCCATCAAAATATGGTCAAGGATCTGAATAGTCATTTCTCCAATGATGATATATACAAATGCCAAATAAGCACATCAAAGATTCGATGTCATTAGCCATCCATGAAATGCTAGTCAAAATCACAATGAGATCGTATTTCATACCTACTAAGACAGTTATAATCAAAAAGGCATATAATAACAAGTGTAGCAAACGATACGCGGAGACACTGGCACCTTCACACACTGTTGGCGGGAATATGAAATGGTACAGCTGCTGTGGAAAACAGTCCGGCAGCTTTTCAAATGTTACACATCAAGTTACCATATGACCCAAGCATATACCCAAGAGAAATTAAAACATGCCCTCACAAAAAGTTGTATAGAAATTTCATAGCATCACTGTTCATAATAGTCAAAAAGTAGAAGCAACCCAAATGTCCGTGCAGTGATAAGTAAATAAGTAAAATATGGTCTATCCATACAATGGAATATTATTCAGCCATTAAGAGAAATGAAGTTCTGATACTTGCTACAAACATGGATGCACCTTGAGAACATTATGCTAAGTGAAAGAAAAGCCAGACACAAAGCCCCCATATTATATGATTCCATTTATATGACATGTCCAGAACAGGCAAATCCATAGGGACAAAAGTACATTAGTGGGCAGTTGGGCCTGTGTGGGGGGGGAGGTGGGGAGCGGGGGATAAAGGGGTTATGGCTAAAAGGAATGGGTTTCTTCTTGAGGTGATGAAAATGTTTTAAAATTGATTGTGGAGATGGTTGCACAACTCTGTGAATGTGCTAAAAATTACTGAATTGTACACTTTAAATGGTGAGTTGCATTGGTATATGAATTGTATCTCAATAAAAAATATATCAGTAAGAATGACTAATGTGTAGACTTCGGAAATAAGAAGGGAAGGGGGGTAGACTCAAGCGACATAAAAGTCAGACCAAGAGCAAGGCAGCAGAAGTGAAGGGGACAACAGGGGGCTGCAGAAGACGGAGGAGGTGGGCTCAGCTTGGGAGATGAACTCCTTCAGCGTGCACAGTTCCATCGTTATCCTTGTGGGCAGACTAACTTCCTTTTCTGTCTTCTCTAGAATTTAAACACAACCCGGAAGACCCCAGGACTTGTGTTAAATTATCAGACAGGGCCCTCATAAGGGGTCCTCCCATTTCTGACACACTTGTCAGTGCTTTGGGCCAGAACAAGGCCTGTCCTTGCAATGGAGAAAAGCCCATGTTCCACTCTGAGTCAATAACCCCACTCTGGGTCCCCTATGCGCCTCTCTCCCAGGAGTTGAGACCTGGGCCAGGACATGGGGACAGGAAGCAGTGTCAACACACACACACAGCAACAGGAGGAACGGTGGGGTCCTGTCACAGAATCTTAATCACAACTTAGAGATGCTATGATACTTGTGCCAAAGTTTGCAAAGAAATTCTGCCACAGAGCAAAGCGTGTAGAAGACACCCAGCCTGGACTGTGAAAGTCACACGAATCAGCAGGGTCTGCATGTCCTTTCTGGAGCGGTGGCTCTCACAGTTCCTCCTTCAGAGCAGAAGGCCTGAGAATCTCCAGTTCCAAGGCCCCTGAGGGCATACAAAGGAAGGGACCGAGGCCAGGATATTGTCAGGACAGGGCCATTTCAGACAACAGCTTAGTTAAAAGATAGATAGATCATTTTCACCACAGCTGAGTTCAGAAAAAGCAACAGATAAATCGGATCTTAGTAAACCCAAATGCACCCTATGTCTTATTCCTGCTGATGCGACCAGCCCGTTGTGTCTGCCTCTGTCTTCTCTGAGGGGAGGAAGGACGTTCGTGCAGACCACGTCCGTGAACATGGCTTTCACCGACAGCTCTCCTCCAGAGGAATTTAAATTGCCACAGTAGTTTCCTCAGCCAGAAAGCTTTGGACTTTGCAAGATACTCTCCCCTAACAGCAAAGGCTTCAACTCAGCACTCTGTGACCTACAAAAACCCTAAAGTGAGAGCTAAGGCTAAAACTTTTCTCCAGTCTAGTTTTCAAATCCAGTAATTCTATATGGCAATAAAAAGCTTAAAAGCTCTCCACCAGTTCTTTCCTAGGACAACAAACGGAAAACCACATGAAGGCCCTCACTGTTCCTAAGCCCACCGCTCAGAGTAAATAGGCAGTTTGCACACTTCCAGCTGGCAGGCTCTCCCTCAAATGACAGTGACACCTCTCTGTAAGTGACACCTCAGCTTAGGAAACCAGTCCCCAGATTAGAGACTCGAGGAATCACATAACTCAATTGTGAACTTAATTTCATTGAAAAAAAAAAGTGACTTTAATCACACTAACTTTCCTCCTCTTTACAAATTAGGATCTCAAAACGCTGACTTTGCCGGAGTAAAATTAGGGAAGGTGGAAGAGTCATTTCATTTTCAAAAACACACAAAGCAGCCAAAAGCAATTTGGTAAATATCTTATTCTTAAGCACTAAGCAAAAAAGCAACACCTTTTTGTACATCAGACCTTTGTCATTCCTTAAAAAATTAGACAAGGGCATGACAATATTTCAAAATATGGACCCAAGACATGATTTTATATTAAATACACAATTATGAGACTGTAGACTAAGTTCTACTTTGGTTTCAGTTGGAAGCATGGTGGGGAGGGGCAGGGTAGAGTGAGAAAACGCTGGCTTCCTCGGGGCCTTCGCCAACCTGCCTAAGGCGACTTCTAAAGAAGGGGAACAGCTTAATCAGAGCTGCCAGCGATATCCAATCAGTCCCGGCCCCCAAAATGTAATTCAGGAGATGTTTTCTTTAAACTGCTCCAGAGGATACGCCTCTAACACGGGACGCTATCCAAATTTAGCAACACATGAAAAAAACAGACACTTCCTGAATTACCTAACTGAAAACACCCCAGCTAGGTGTTGTATTACAATCGTGGAGCCACAGTGAAAATGCGCTCACTAAACTGGCAAAGGAAGAAACAGAGATAGTCTTTCCCTTGACCCAAATCCGAGCTTTCAAGCAGCATGGTTTAAAGCTGCACTGCACAGTAAGAGAACCACCAAACATACGGGGCTACTGAAGTTTAAACTAATTAAAATTAAAGATTTGAAATGTGGTTACTTAGTCCCACTAGCCACATTTCAAGTGCTTAAGAGCTAGCTGCATGAGGCTAATGGCTACCATACACAGATGCGGAAATTTCCACCATCCCCAAAAGCTCCATGGGATAGAAGTGACAAGGAACTCCAACAAATCACTACATGTAGATATTTCTCCTTGAAAAAAAAAATGGATAGAATCTTGCAACAACCTGAAATCTGCAAATCCTCCTCAAAACGGGGTTGGCAAAATAGAAAATAGATCCAAATTGCAAATTATCTATCATGATGAAAGCACCTTAAGGATTGTGGTTCTGAACAAGATGGGAGTAAGCACACCCTGCCCGTCTTTCCCACTGAATGAATGCAGGAACAGCCCCCTGGGGTCAGCAGTGACCCCAGCCCTGAATTAACACAGCCCAAAACTCACACATGGGCATCGGCACAGAAAAAAGGGCGCCAGAAGCCTTCCAGCTCCACCTGAAGGGTGTAAAGATAATATATCTTTCCTAGTAGAAGAGCACCGGGCACACCCCCAGCTTTGTTCTTTATCATCTTCTTCATTCTCTTACATCCCAGTCCCTGCGGGCGCTATGGAGGTGGAGCGGGAAGTGGCAATGGGTGACTGCGGGAGCATGAAGTTCTGAGGGAGAAGAACCTCCCTCTGCAATCGGAGGAGCTGGGTCCCAAGCGGTAGTGAAACCTTTTGCCTTTTCTCTTTCTGTCCTTCAGTTGGTTAGCCCTGGACACAGGCATAGATAGTCAAGGAGAGTATGCTACAGAACAGGTAACTAAGCACTAGGTTTTGTGCCAAGGGATTGAAAATAAAGCCCAGGGAACCAAAAAGTACAGAGGAGGTCATGGGGAAGGAGAAATTCAGAAAAGCGATCCCTTCACATTGTTTATAAACTCTTAAGACCACCCATGAGCTGTGCATGTGTGAATCTGACCCTAAACAGATGTTGAGAATAGAACTGAACTAGAGACTCGGGCCCCAGACTGGTCACAGCATGGCACACACGCGAGACAGGTCCCAAAAGCCCTACAAAGGCTTTGAAAGCAGCACTGACATTGGAACCACAAACCCAGAAAGCTGCTGGGAACTTGCAATCTGAACCCAAACGATCGACTAACTGCTAAAACAATATCAACAGTCTCCACAGGGGTTAAACAACACGCAGAGTCTCATAGCAAAAAAAATAGTATTTTACATCTCCATGACACAATGCAAAATTACTCAACATACAGAGAGCCAGGAAAATCTCAAACAATCATCAAACATTAAAAACAAGATGACATAGATGTTGGAATTTTCTGAAAAAGACTTTAATACAGCTACTATAAAAATGCCCCAACAAGTAAGGAGAAACACTTTGGGAACTAACAGGGAGATACGATGTCTCAGCAGAGAAAGTGAAGATTGAAAATAAAAAATGAAAACATAAAATAAAATGGAAGTAAAATTTCATAGGATGGGACTGATACTAGTACGGACAGAGAGATGTCAATAAAAACTACAGAATCTGAACAACGGAAAAAAGATGGAAAGAAAATGGGCCTTTACAGACCTATGGGACAAAATTAAATGGTCTGATATTTGTATATCAGAGTCCCAGAATGAGAGGGGGGAAAAGTGAAGAAATAATGGCTAAGAACTTCCTAAATGTGGCAAACCTACAAAATAAAGAAATTCAGGGAAATCCTAAAAAGATAAACCCAGAGAAATCTACACCCAAACATATAAAAATCAAATTGCTAACAAACTAAAGACAAAGAGAACAAATCTTTAAAGCAATCAGAGAAAAACAAATGCTATAGAGTGAAAACCATTTTAATGACTACAGTTAAAAATAATGGAGGTCAGAAGAATGTGGAACAGAATATTAAAGCATGCAAAGAAACAAACTATCAAACCAGAATTCTATATCCACCCAGCAAAAACATCCTTACAGAATGAAGGTATCACTTTCAAACAAAGGAAAACTAACAGAATTCATTGTCTTCAGCCTTGCAGTCAAAGAACTGCTAAAAGAAGTACTTCATACAGAAGGAAATTAATATCAGAAAAAGCATTTGGTTATTGGAAATAAAGGAAGAACAAAAATGGTGAACTGCAATCCTCCTATATTGCTGGTAGGATTGCAAAAAGGTATAGCCACTCTGGCAAACAGTTGGCACTTTCTTATAAAGTTGAACACACGCTCATCAAATGACACAGCAATCCCATCCCTAGGTATTAAAGTTACCATAAAGAAATTAAAACTTCTGTTCTCACGAAAAACTGTACACTTATATCAAAGCAGCTCTATTTATTTTACAATTGTAAAAAAAAAAACTACAAATAACCCAAATACCCTTCGACATGTAAATGGACAAGCAAATTGTGGTTCATTCATACAATGGACTACTGCTCAGTAATGAACTACTGATACCTGAAACAAGGTGGGTGAATCAACAAAGGTATGATGCTGACTCAGGTTAAATGCTTCATGATTCCATGACACAACATTCTTGAAAAGACAAAATACAGGCCAGAGAACAGATCAGTGGTTGACAAGGCTTATGGGTAGGGGGTTGGGTGTGGGAGGCAACGATAAAGGGGTACACAAGGAAGTTTTAGGGGCTGCTAGAACTGCTCCGCATCCTGATTTTGATAGTGACAACACAAACCTATCTACACTTGTGATGTCAAAAGCAGCTCGGGGTCAAAAGTAACTTTTTAATGTTGACTCAAATATTAAATGCTGAATGTGCAGATGACAAAAGGGAAAAAAAAGCCCTCATATTTCGGCAAATCTGGAGTACATTGTTTCATGCAGCCTGCAAATGGCCCCAAGCCACAGATTTGGAACTGGTCTTAAGGAGAGTCTGAGCAAGTGTGGTAATATTTTTATACACCTGGGGAAAATATTTATTCTAATGGCATTCACAAGTGTGACCATCCTTTAGCTTCCAGAGTGCTATTAGCAGAGTCCATATTAAGTAAAAATACAATTGCAAAGAACTGTTAATGCCAACATTAAATGCAGTATTTTTCTATAGCTCAATCAAATTACTCTTTAAAGCAGCACCTTCCAGAGAGAGGCACAAACATCCATCCAGGTTCAAGGACTCTCCTGGCCACAGAAACTCCCGGCTGGTTAGACCTGGCCCCCAGGATGAGTGTCTGCCATTGTCTCCAGAGGTGATAAAGCACGACTTGAGGTGGTCCATCTGTGTGGCCCTCGCCTGCTCCCCTGTGTCTCTCCTCTGGAGAGTCTCACCTTCTCTGTTTACGCATTGGGCTCCCTCCATGTGTAGAGCAGCTGTCTAACAGATATGCCACCTGTGTTGTTTTTCTCTATCTAAACCATTATCCATGTCTTTCACTCTCTCGTTCTTCCATCTCATCATTTACTGGCCATCATGCATCACACAGCATGCACTGAAATTTGTTGAATGAATGAATGCATCGACCTGCAGACTGGAAGAATGTGTTCATGAGCTGCAATAATACAAATGTGCATGTGCCTAATTTAAGCGATTTTATGCATAGAGCCAATTTTGATTTTAAAATCTTGTGATGGGTTATATTTCCCAAAGAAGGCTTCAACAATATCTCCCATTTCACATATTCCTCTGCAAGATGACCCTGACAGTCCCTGTTACAAGTTGGGGTCTATATCCCCATCCTCCAGACTCAGAGTGGGGTTGCTCTGATCCACAGAGTAAAAGGACGAGACCCTACGCCAGTTCTGAATGAAGCCCACACCTGGCGAGATTCCAGGCTCTGCCCTTAGGACACTCACTCTTGAGAGACTCTTTCTTGGAACCCAGCTGCCATGCCATTGGAGGGGCCACATACAGGTTCTCGGGGATGGACCACTGAGGTCTGAGCCAACAGTCAACACCAACCACCAGCCAGATCAGCACGCCACGTGGGCGCCCAGCCCCACCCAGCCTTCGGATGAAGCTGCAGCCCTACCCAACATCTTTCCACAGCCACACAAGAGACCCCACTAGGAACCCTGCTAACCCACAGAACTGGGCAGCACAATAAATGACCTAATTGGTGGAGTGTTTTAGTACACAGCAATAGACAACCGAAACAGATCTATGGAGGAATTTCATTTTCTCCATAAATAATTCTAAATAAAGAAGTTTGCATTATTTAGTCAAACTTATTTGCTTTTCCTTTTCTTCTTTCTTTTTTTTCTTTCTGGAAAACAGCCATCATAAAAGAGACTCCCCACCTTTGGCAAGTTAAACTGAGTCTATGGAATGTGGAAACTTTTCCAACCTAGGTCCATCATACAAATGCATTTGGAGCTACAACCTTGGTTGGCACCCTTTGGTTCATCTGGTTGTTTTAATTATGAATGGCTGCATCACCAAAGGGAAGCTGCTATTCTCTCCCCCCAGATGCCAGTGCTCCCCAAGACTCTCCACATGCTGACAATTCCTCACTCTCCTGCACAGCCTGTAAGAGGAACCAGGCAGCGTTTACACCCCATGGGTGACATCAGCTCTACCTTTGTCAGCACGGATTTTTGTAAGGTTACTTGTGAATTCCTCTTCTTTCATCTCAGAGTCCCCCACTCCTACTTCGGGGCTGCTGTGCTTAAATGTCAATGTGATCAGTGTACCCCTCGTACCACACCTACCACCGGCAGCACAGCCACTGCCAAAGCACGAGCCACGCACTTTACCACAAACCCAGGAGGCTGGGCTGCAGTCTGACAAGATGCAGAATAAGGACTTCTTTTGCAGCTTCTTGGTATAAATTAGGAGGGCAATGGCTTACAGCCAAGTCACAACACACGCTGGGGACAGAGAGGGACTTGGACACTGAGAAAAACTGAAGTTGTGTTTTGCCTAAAACTAGAAAAGAACTAGACCCACACAGGTCCACAGGCCCAGTGTCCCCTTGACCATGGCATGACTCATGTTTCTGATTTTATAGGTGAATCAGAGTAGTTCCTTTGAAATTCTTCAAGTTCATAAGACTCAGCTAGTTCACTGTGTCCTCACTTTCAATCTTGCCTCCAAGTCTGACAGCTGTGGGCTATGGGTGTCCTCACCCTTCTCTTCGGCCCTGTGGGTCTGGTTCCTTCCTCTGGATAAAACAGCACAGAGGCTGTTTTGTACCCCTCCTCATGCCACCCCCACCCCATTTTCCACCGTGTACACTGCACTTATTACCACCTGAGTGAGTCTGGCCCACACGCTCCTGTCAACCGCTAAAGTGCCTCCAGCCAGAACACTGACTGCCACCAACGGGAACACACGATGCACCAGGGCCCCTCTGGTGCCATCCCACGGACACCTGAAGTGCATTCTGCCTGGGCAGAATCAAGACCCTCGATGTCCACTCCCATGGTGGGAAACCCAGCTCCTCTGGTTCCGGGGGGCTCTTCACAGCCTGTCAGCGCACTAACCAATCGCAGCAAGTCCACACTCCCCACTTCTGCTCCCTGAAGTGACTGAGACACACATTTGCCACAACTCAATCACATCTGCTCTCAAACCTGTCTCTGCCAGTTGCACTTAGTTTAGTAAGCTAATTAAATTATGTAATTAAACATTATCTAAACATGTATATTTATAAGGAAACATGAGGGTAAAAAGAGTTCTTTCTAGGAAAACTAAGTTGGCTTTGAAAACTAAGTTGGCTTTGAAAAGACGCAATACAATGAAAAAACTGTTAGAATTTGGTGTGGAAAGTAAAACTGTAAACGACTAAGAAAATATTACAAACATGTGATCTGGGCCTGCTTCACAAGTTTCTCTCAGTTTTCATTCCATTTCTAAAGAAACCAAAACTCTGGGTGTAGTTCACACACAAAAGACAACGGGGGTGCTGATCAGGTGAACCTCACCAAAAGACCTTGGCCTACATCAAAAGATTGCTGAACTCATGGACATTTATGTAAGTTGAATACAATGTTTAATACATAAATGTACTGTTTTATTATGTTTCACTAACTTTAAGAGACATTGTTTTGGTTAGCCCACCCAATTATGGGTCCCAACAGCAGAAGGTAAGCAGCCTTCTACTCTATTTCAATATGCAATGCTGTCAGTGAAATGCCTAAAGATAGTTTCCAAGTGCTTTCACATTTTTGTTAATAACAATTTTTTTTTAAGTGGACAAGAATTTGACTCCACCAGAAGTAACAAACATCTGGCAATAAAGTATATATAGAAATCCCAGTAGCGCTCTCAATGCATTTGATAAACGGGTAGAAATGTAAATGCTTTTAAAAGGATTTCCAAGTGCCCTTAAAAGAGTAGCTGGTTAATTTTCTTACTATAAAAGCCAGCATAAAATAGGAAAAGGCCTACTGCAGTGCTTCTCAAATTGTTATATCCAGCAGTGAAAAAATGCTGGATTGACCACAGGCTTTTCTCTTTTTTCCTTTCTAAAAGCCCCACAAAATAACAAGAAAGAAAGAAACTAAGGTTTAAACACAGAACCACAGAGAATAAGAGAAAGGTCACAGGCAATAAGCAAGTTCCACAGATTGGTCAGATTGGTAGAAGAGAGCAAGTCTACAGGCACGTGATACAATAGGCAGGAGAACCCACAGCCTAGGGCAACGCAACCAAACCATAAAGCATCAGGAAGGGTCCGTGTGGTTAGCCAGCACAAGCGCAGAAAGATTCAGACTCAGACATACCAGGGTCATCAAAGGGCACTGCGGGATGAAAACAGTGGGACTGCAAATATATAGAAGGATGACTGCAAACCCAAACTGCCAATCCCCATCCCTACCATGCCCCCAACCTTTCCTGAGTTCGGAACAGGCCCAGCACTCTGGAATCCTTTGTTAACCTTCTCCTAACCCCTAAACCCCTACCTGGAAATAAAAACCAAAACAGTAGGGTTGTCATTCAAGAGTAAAATGAAATGGACCACTCCTGGAACAGGCCTGTATGTCTTGTAGAGTGCCCAGCCCCCCAACAATGAACCTGAAGTCGGTCTGCCTGTCCACTCAGGCAAATGGGCCTCACCATGTGTCATGTGCTATTGTTTTAATCTAGAATCAACCACCACCAGACAGCTGAAGAAAGCCCCCAACATGAAAAAGAGGTGCCAAGATAAGAAAACAAGCAAATGACTCCAGAAGAAACCAAGACAATTGCAAAAGAAAGAAAGAAAATAGAATCTTTAGAAAATTAGAGATGGTACTAGACTCCTTTTAAAAAGTATCAGAATGTGGGCTGGCCTAGTGGCGCTTTGGTTAAGAGCTGGCTTAGGACGCCAGCTCTGTGCAGCAGGGCCCCGGTTCGGATCCCACATGAGGGCCAGTGACACTGCCCTCTGCAGCTAAGATGGTGAACAACAGCTTAACCTGGAGCTGGGCTGCCGTGGGTCGCCGGCGACGGCATAGGCTGCAGTGAAGCTGCAGTGGGCTGCCATAAGCTACCGTGTGTGGCCGGCTGCCAGCGTGAGAGGCTAGCAGCTGGTGTGAGCTGCCAAGAGCTGCTGTGAGCGGCCGTCCAGAGGCCAGCAACCTGTCTGCCTCACTCGGGAAGAGCGCGATGATAATACCAACATGGGCCAGTGAAGCGACGGCCTCCACAACTAGACTGAAGAACAAAAGGGCAGCAACTTGTCTGTTCCCCTTCCCCAGATTCCCCAGCGCTGTTTGTTCTCCTTCCCCAATTCCCCAATAAAAAAAAAAAATCTTAAAAAAAAAAAGTATCAGAATGTAATAAAAAGGAATGATTAGAGAAGAAGTAACTACTGGGAATTAAAATATGATACCAAAATAAAAGCAAAATTCAATAGAAAGTTCGGAAGATAAAGCCGTAGTGTCACAACAAGGAGAACCAAAAGAAAAAGGGGAGTTTCAGAAAGAACAGAAAAACTGGGGAGGTATTATTTAAGAAAGAATACAAAGAGCACTCCCAAACTTAAAGACTCAAATACCCATATTAAAGAACCAAGCAGGCACTGAGAACAACAACCAAGATACGCGCAACTAATATTTCATTGTGAAATTTCAGAGCACCAAGGACAAACAGAAGATCCTCAAATCTGTCGAACTAAAACAAGTCATCAGGAAAGAAACGAGGCTCCAAGACACAGTGGACCTCTCAGAAGGCAACACAGGATGCTAGGCAACTGTGGGATGATGTTCCAGGAACAGGACCTTCAAACTGAGAATGATACTCAGCCAAACTATCAGTTGAAGATGACAGCCAGCGTGTGTGTGTTAAACTCAGAAAATATACCATTTACACACCATTGCTTAGAACGTTCCTCTCTTCACTCCCCATGCCTCCACTCTCCTTCCAACACTCAAGGTTTCATCCACACTTCCTGACAGATGATCAGGAAGTCCCAGGGATGCCTGCCAGGTGTGGGGCACATGCCCATCCCTAAGTCACATACTCTGCCTAGACTGACGAGAGACAGACACAGAATGAGCTCTCCAGGGGACTGAGGGGTTCTGTGACCAGAAAAAAGTGAAGAAGGCCAGACAAAGACTATGGCATTCAGGGAAAGAAGAGAGATACCTTTAAAGGGAAAATTACCACCTAGATGTGCCCAAATAACTGGGTTTCCAGGAAACAAATTAAGTGTGGCCAGATAACACTACTACATTCACCTCTAAGAGGCAACTCTTGTTCAGTGTCTAATTTAAATTCTGAAGAATCATCGCAAATGATGTTATCAAATCATTTTACAGCTGGAGTTTGCTATACAGCAGTTATTCCTGTTATGTATATTGACAGACTAAATTATACTGAGGCAAGTCACTTTGCCTCCCAGGCTTAGGTTTATGCTAAAACAAGAGAGGGAGGGCCCAAGGGGTAATAATACTTACCTCCTACCACAGTGGGAGGTTGTGAGACTTATAATTAGATTGTATTTGCAAACTGTTCCAGAGCTCCCCAGGGAGAAGGGCTATAAATAACTCAAGGTATTATTATCCCCAAAGATAATCAATTATTTTCTCATCAAAAGGAGGCTAACAAAGAAAGGCTTTAAGGAAGGGGACCCCTTAATTTGCTTAAGCCTCCAGCTTTAACAAGATTTCCACAGTGTTTAGAACTTCTCAGGGACCCAGTACCAACGCCAGCTTCCTCCAACAAACGGAGTATTTACAGTACCTGAAAAATCTCTTTGTTGCTCGAAAGATACCAGAGTAGCACTTTAATTGTGCATGTTCACTAAATTCACTTTATTTTACAGACCAGTGGGGGCGGGGAGGCGGGGACAGTACAAATGAATAGATCTTACCTTAGCTGACAGATAGCGCCCTCCCCTCCCTAAGTCCCAGGTTCCTTCATGCCCCCACAGCCTCCCTCTTTCTCCTCCTGTGGAGGAAGATGACTCACCCTCCAAGGTCAGCTCAAGGCCAAATGCTGTCCACAAAGCCTCCCTGGCCTCACTTGGCGAAGCAGGTTTGTCCCCTAAGTCCTCGCCATATTTCATATAGACCCACTTCACAGCATGTACTAAACTGAATGTTCATTTATTGGTGCATTCTATAAAATGTGAGTGAGTTCCCAGACGACAGGGTATTACTTCATTGTCAGCAGTCCCAGGAGCTCCTCATTATCCATCCAGCACTCTGTTGGGTTTGACCTCCCCCCTCCCTTTTTTTTTTTTGGATGAATGATGAAAATTAGCCTCTTTGCAATGCCACTCAAAGGCCTAAACCAAATGAAGCCCCTTCTTTTCCTAAGACACACACAATGTGAGAAGGGAATTAAAAGCCAACCACACTTCCAGAATCCTCCAGCAAAGAACTCATTACAAAAAAACACACCAGTTTTCTTAAAAAGACAAATCCATAAGAAAGGCACCCTCAAAGGCCGTGGAACTGACAAAATGCAGAACAGGCATTCTCCATGGGAGTATATATTCACCCACATCCCCAGGAAGGGACGTGGGCTCTATTCCCAGGAAAGAAGCCGGAATCCCAGCATCCTGGGGCCCCCACCACATGGGGGAGAGGCAAAGAGGACAGCATGCTTCTAAATCCAAGGACAAAGGACAACCTGAGAGGGAACACTGACCCTCTTTACCTCTCCACTTCCTTTTTTCAGAGAGAAATTTTATTTATTTTCTGAATAGGTAACATATTAATATATGCACATGGAACAATTCAAAAGTCACAAAGGAATAGAAAGTAAAGCCTTCCACCCTGTCCCCCTGCCACCCACCGCTCCCCAGAGGCAACAACTTCAGCTTTCTTTAAATATCCACAAATCTGTGAACTCTTCTGGTGGACAGTCATGAAGTGACGCCAGTCTGAGTCGCTGGGGGTCTGGACCTTGGACAAAGGCCCACCCCTTCCCAAATCTCACCATGAGTCATGCAACAGCGGGCTTGCCCACCAAGAAACAAACCCAAGGGAAAGTGTGATGGAAGCCCGGGCCCCACAGACTCACCAAGTATCAAGAGAGTCCCGTTAATTTAGACGAGAACCTCCGAGTGTTTAGTTCCAACCCCTGCCCTGCCCACCCTCTTAAACTCAGACCCTTTGCCACTCTATTTGGATTCACGTTGTCTGAGAAGATTCTTAGCAAGGTTAAGAAGGTCAAAACTTGAGTTTTCATCACAGATAGAAAAGTTAGCCAAGCAGAATGTCAGTACAAAATCAGCCCAGTTAGTACTTGTTACAGGCTGAATGGTGTCCCCTCATACCCAGGACCTCAGAATGTGACTACTTGGGAGATGGCGCATTTAGAGGTGGTTAAGGTAAGATGAGGACACTAGGGCGGCCCTAATCCTATATGACTGATGTCCTTATGAGAAGAGATTAGGATACAGACACCACAGAGGGAAGCCCCTGTGAGGACACAGGGAAAAGACAACCATCCACAAGCCAGGGAGAAAGATCTCAGGAGAAATCAGCCCTGTCAACACCTAGACCTTGGACTCCCAGCTTCCAGAACTGTCAGAGAATACATTTCTGATATTTAAGCCTCCCAGCCTGTGGTGCTTTGTTATAGCGACCCTAGCAAAGTAATACAGTAATAGGTATAAAGTGTTTGTGTTTGTAGACACATTCACAATAGACATGACAGTCGTAAGCCCCTTATGGCAGGATGATAACCCCTAGTAAAACAGGAGTCTTGAGTCCATTCTGACAGAAGTAAACACGTGAATAAAGTGAGAGTCTGATGAGGAATGGGATGGTTTCCAAGTACCTCCCCAGCAAATACCAAATACTGATTCATTGCAGAGGGAGAGCCTGGCAGGGGAACCATGTGGTTTGGGGACAGACTGACTCTGCATACCATCTGATAGGATGCAATGAGAAGATACACATAACATCACATCCGTGCTGGCCCTGACAAATAGGCCGAACTTGATAAACCCAAATCGTGGGACTCTCTACAAAACTGGGCTGTTCCCTTCACAAGCATCATGGTTGGGAAGGTAAAGAACAGTTTGAGGGATGTTCCAGACTGGAGGAAACCAAAGGGGTCTGGGGCCAGATGCAGCACTCGATCCTGGAGTGGATCCTGGATTGGTTACTTCTCACAACAGGACATTCCTGCTGGATGGAGTCTGATGGTAGTCACGTGTCAGCCCTGATTTCCTGTTTTTGATGATGGTTGTTGGAGTATCACAGGAATGTCCTTGTTTGTTGTAAATACACACTAAAGTATTTGGGGTGATGAGGCATCTTTTCAGTTACTTACCTTTAAGTGATTCAGGGGAAAAAAATGTTGTTTATTATACCTGCAACGATAGGCTATCGTACTTGACTAGATAATATGCAACTTAAAAACGATGGTTGTGAAAAGACTAAATAGGCAATAGAAATGTTTACATAATAAAAGCTTATTCACATGATCACAAATGAAAATTAAGTAAATACCCCATATTTTTTAAGAGTGAGTTATCCCCAGTGGCATAATTACAAATAATTTGTTTTCTTTTTTTAATATTGTTTTCCTTCCAAATATTGGCATACATGAATCATTTTTATAATTAGGTGAAGAATGGGGGTAGGGAAATGAGTATCACTGAGCTTATTAAGCCTCTTTAGTGAAATTATCAAGAGTTGAAACAAGGCCACATGGGATCATGGGAATGTTACAAAGAGAAAGAGCCGATAGCAAAATGCCCAATGAGGGCAAGGAGTATTTGGGGTAAAGAGAGAGGATGAGGGGAAATGCCTGCTGGGGAAAGGTGTTAAAGATGAAAATGCATACATAAGTGGAGGCTGGGAGGAAAGTTCTATCACAGAGCCAGGAGGGCAGTGGCCACTCACATGAGCGTGTGTGTCCACACCTAAGGCAGGGGAATGCGGGCTCCCCGAGGAGCTGCTCTCCTTGTCATATGTGAGCAGAAGCCAATGGAGCCAACAGCAAGTAAGGTGTGGTTCTGGCCCTTTCCACCCCAAAGGAAACCCAGAACTGACCCCTCAGCCCACAGAACTGGCCCATAACCACAGCAACCCTCCCCCCACCCCCCAAGAAAGCTGAAAGGTATCTCCACCTGACCATGAAGAGGCAATGAAAATGCTAAGTGACAAAAAGCAGACTGCAAAAGCACACATAACATGCCTTCACTTAAATAAAGGTCAAAGGCAGGCAAAACTAAGCCATGTACTCTTTAGGGATAGTTATGGCTCAAATGTATCCCTCCAAGATTCATGCTGAAGTCCTAACCTTCAAACTTCAGGATGTGACAGGATGTGACAGGGTCTTCACTGGAGACAGGGTCTTCAGTGATTCAGAAGTAACTAAATTTAAATGAGGCTGCTAGGGTGGGCCCTAATCCAATATGACTGCTGTCTTAAGAAGAGATTAGTGGGGTGATCACATTATAAGGTATTAAAATGTAGACTCACTATATTGTTCACCTGAAACTAATATAATATTGTATATAAACTATACTTAAATAAAAAAAGAAAGATTAGGACATACACAGAAAGACAAACATGCGAGGACACTGGTAGAAGATGGCCATCTACACACCAGGAAGAGAGGTGTCAGAAGAAACCAACCCTGCCCACACTCTGACCTTGGACCGCTGGCAACTCATTTCATCATTCTTCACACTGTACACTCACATTTTATATACTCTTTCACATGTATGATATGAAATGTTTAAAGGTGAAATCTCTCTATGGTACTGTCCAATATGATAGCCACCAGCCACATGGGGCTCTTAAAATCTAAATGAATTAAAGTTGAGTAATAGAGTTAGAAATTCAGTTCCCCAGTCACACTAGTCACATTTCAAGTGCTCCACAGCCACATGCGACTGGTGGCTACTGATTTGAACACCATAGATAGAGAACATTTCCATCCTGGCAGAAAATTCCATTGGGCAACGCTGCTCCATCCGATTTTGCCAACATGAGGTCTCAGGACGAGACCTCCAAGGGTAGATCCCTCTCACTCCCAACAGGAAACCTCCGCCTCCGTTCTGTGTTCTGGCAGCCACAGCCCCTCCAGTGAGTGCCTTTGCTGCTGGAAGTTGCCTTCATTTCCAACAAAGTCCTTGCTAGAGCTGAAATCCTACCAAAATCCCTTCTTATAGGACCATCCCATGAAGCTCACAGCACCCCAGCCCCACCTCAGGCCCCTTTCCAGCATGACTTCCAGCTGGGAGTAAAATCTCAGGGGATTCCACACCCATGTCGTTCTTGCCAGGGCACGTGTTTTAGGAAGAGCAAGTTATCGTCACTGTGAAAGCCACACGAGGGAAAACCAGAGAGAAAACACTCACCACACAGCCAGTTAGCTAGAATCAACATGCCATTCAGCTAAGAGGAAGCTGGAGGGATCACCAAAGGGGATCCTCTCGTGGGAAGGCCAGGTACTAGAGTCCTAATCCCTTCCCTTTTCACCTCCCTTTCACCACCCTGATCTTCTGTCAGTCCTATTCAGTTGTTCCACTCAACCCCGCCCAATAAAGCCCACCTCACCTGTCCATGTGACCACTTCTGCTGAAACCAATCCAAAGAGACACAGGCACTGACACACACCAGTCAGTCAAGGCCCTTCACACTAGCATTTCGGATTTCACCTCCAGCAACTGTGTTGACTTGAACCCATGACACTGGTCACCAGCTCCAGGCATCCCTGGGGGAGGATCCAGGCACCATCTACCTAATTGACCGACAAAGAGTATTACCTACTCTCCACTTATCCTGATTACTTGTTTGAAAATCAGGCCTTCCAGGTACAGAAATTCTGTATTCTTTCTGCATTCTCCATTCACCATGCCTATTTTTCTGACAGTTTTTAATACTGTCAGAATATTAATGCTGAAGGGTTTTTCCTCAATCTTCTCCCTGATCTGACAGTATCTGATGAACTCATTCGTCTCCTGCACCTGAGGCCTGACGGGAGCTGCGTGCGCCATTCCCCAGAGATGCCATGCAGGTCCAAGACCGTTCCTTCCATCTGCTAGCACACTTCCATTTCCAGTTTGGCAAAACTTTTGAACCTTTTTTTTCCCCCTTAAATGAATGTCAGGATATAATCTGGATAGATATTAACATGCACTGAATTAAGTCCAAACAGCCTTTGGACCAACTTTTTTAAACCATATTTTCTAAATTAAGTCATCGACTTCCTGTGCTGAGAAGGTGATTAATCAGTGGGGGAGGAAACATTTTATTGCCTTAACTCAGCCTTTTCCAAGTTACCAGGCAAAGCTCTTTAAGCCTTCCACTGAAAAAACCAACACACCTTGGAGCTTAGCCGCCCCCAGAATCAAGGCAGGAAAGCTAGCAGGTCTCTCCACTTCCCACCTTTCCCCAGAATCTTTGCTGAATGGCCTGAACCTCTGCCTCCCAGCTCTGTTCCATTTATTAATCAGACCCCAGGAGACAGCCTGGTTTCCAAATGGCAGCATGGCCTGCAGCTGGCCGCAGAACAAAGGAAGGGGTGAACGAAGATCAAAGGTCAAGGCACAGAAGCGATACTGCAAAAAAAAAAAAAAAGGGAAAACAGCCCCTGCTGAAGTTTGGGAATGGGGGTCCGCCTGCATGACTGCCCCCTGCATGACTGCCCCCGTGAGCAGGACAGGGGCTATAATTGAAGGGCAGGGCCAAACGCCTGGGTATGGGGGATCTGAAAGGATCTGGGGACTCTGAGACATCACTGCAGAGAAACACCAGGAAGGAGCCAAAGCCTCTCCACCAGGTGGAGATTTTCCCTAGGAGTGAGATTTAATTTACTTTAATGCATTTAAGTCAATCACCAATTGCAATGTCTTTTTCAGTCCTGGTTGAACAATAAAAATCACGGCATAAACAGTAAACTATGAGCACTGACTGCATAGTTTACATTATGAAATTACTGGTCACTGTTTCAAGTGTGATGAAGGCAGTACAGTTCCTCAATAAAGGAGCTCTTATCTTTTGGAGACACATAATTTACGTATGAAATGATGAATTTATAGAGAGAAGAGAATGGAGGCACAAGTGGGGGCCCAGGGGGTTCACACTACTTCCTCTACTTCGGTAGGAGTCTGAAATTTTCCATAAAGAAAACTTCGTGTCATCCTCCCTCAGTGTGCACGGCAAGCCTGAGCTGACCTGGGCTGGACTGACAACATGGATGTAGGTCTCCGTCCACACCACAGACTATCTACACTGAAGGAGGGGGTGGTGGTTGGAATCAGCTGCCCCTTGCACTAAGACAAAGGCCTTCCTCAGGCTCCAGGACAGACTGCCCGCTCCTGGGGTTTCCGGGTGGGTTAGGAAGTGATCCCTTACCACCGAGCTTCTCTGGAAATACAAACCAAATTCCTTCCCAGGATGAAGTTTCTTTTCTCCTGAAGAAAATCAGGTTTTCCAGTGTCAGGGGATGGCAAAGGGTGTAATTGCAGGGTTCTGGCGAGCACAGAGACCCAGCGCTCCGGGCTCCGGGGGATGTTTGGCCGGCAACAGGGAGATCAGCAGATGAAAGGAAAAGATAATATTACCTGCTGGGGTTATCTTTCTTCTCACCAAGGGTCATGAACCCATTACTTACCATTTAAAAACCCGGCAGGAGAGGATCCTATGAATATATAAATACAGACCGAGAAATGGCTCCCCTGACAACTGGAGAGACAGCCTGCTTTTCTTTTATCCACGATTGTAGAGAAATTCAACCTCTTCAAGAATCCGGAGTAAGACAGCTTTTAACTTCCTGGCTCCCAGAACAGACCCTCCCAGGCAAGGGAGGTGGGGCTTTGCTTCAGGTGACAATCTCCAGTTCTGGGCACAGGGCTCTTCAGTCCGAAGAAGGAAATCTTTTAGACTTCCACTTCTAACATCCAATTACTCAAAGGTTTCAGGGTCCATTTGTTTTTCAGGTTTAGAAATATTTTAATTCAGTATGTAATATTTCAGACATATCCAAAAAAAAGTGAATGCCCACAACAGCCAAATGAAAGCCCTATTCCTTTCCCAATCCTCCTCCAAAGGTCCCCACTATTCTGAATTTATATTAATTTCGTATTCCCATACATAGCTTTATGCTTTTAACCACCTGCGTGCTGAGGTAAACACGTATAAGACTGCCTTGCAGACTTAACCTTCACATAAACAGTATCCGGACATTTGTACCCTCCTGCCTGGCTTTTCCTGCTCAGGCTACGTTGTGAGAGCCATCCATGTTGGAACCGGGACTCCACTCAGCCCACACAGCAGTTTATTTATGAATATGCACTGAGGTCTCCTTGTGCCCCGTGTGAAACCTTCTCCGGCGCATGCCTGAAGTGGGACTGTGTAGTGGACAGGCGGAAGTCCACTTTCCCAGACGAGGCTCAGCTGCCTGGGAATGTGGGCCTATGACTGACACTCCCTTCCGCTGGTGCTTCTCTCTACAAAGCATGTTTGTCACCACTTGCAACTCTCAGACTGCTACATTTTTGTGAGCCTGATGGAGACAAAGTAGTATCACCTTGAGGTTTTCACTTGTTTCCTAGTTCATGAGTCTTTGGAAGGTTTCCCCAGGAGAAGATGCCTGTTTATACTTCTGAGTTCCATTTACAAGGTGTGATTACAAAATACAGTGAATGTTTAAATTAAAAAAAAAAATGATTACAGTAAAAGACACACTGCCATTAATCCCCCTCAAAATACTCCCCCACACTTTGAAGACACTTATGCCATAGTTCTTGCCACTTTCTGATGCAGTTCTGGAAGTCCTCTTTCGTAGGTGTCTTTAGTTACACTATCATGGCTGCCTTCATGTCCTAAATCGATTCAAAATGTTTACCTTTCACAGTCATTTTGCCTTTGGGGAAGAGCCAGAAGTTGCATGGTACCAGACCCAATGAATAAGGTGGATGAGGACATACCATAATGTTTTTGACAGAAATTGCCGTTCCACAAGCGATGTGTGACACGGAGCATGGTCATGATGGCGAATGAAATAAAGACACTCACGAAAGGACTTCCAGAACTGCTTCAGAAAGTGTCAAGGACAATGGCATAAGGGTGTTTGAAGCAAGGCGGAATATTTTGAGGGGGATTAATGGCAATGTCTTCTACTGTAATAAATTTTTTTTAAATTTAAACATTCACTGTATTTGCTGATCAAACCTCGTATTTACATGGAGGCGAGTGTGAATATTCACACAGATTTAAAGGTACAAACAATGGACCGCAAACCACACTGATCCATGGAAGGAAGCAGTGCCACATCAGAGGGCACTGAGACTCCATGCCACACTGGTCTGACCAGCTTTCTTGCCAACTAATGGCAGGCTCCTGGCTTAACTCTCCATCTACACAGTCATAAGTGTGGTGGGGTGGGATGGGGTAAAACAAGTAAACGTCTTCCATCCTGCCTAGGCGTCTGGCCCACTCTGGTCTCAGAAGTTGGTCAAGGCCAAGGCCACTACTCAGAAATGACAAAACCTAACGTGTGTCTGGGAGTGTAACCTGAGACAAGGGGAATCCAGCCCAAATTAATCAGGAGAAACCAGTGGCTACCTAGAGAGGAACAACCGTGGCCTGGGCTACCCTCTGCATGGGAAAGGGCCCCCACGCTGCCAGGCCACACTGGTTCCCACGTGAGGACAGAGCTGTGAGGTGCCTGCCAAATAAGCTCCTCACAGCTACTCACCCACAGGCTGCCCACCATGTGGTTTGGTGGGGTTCTTTTTAACGTTTATGCCTCTGTCTGTTTTGCTTTGCTTTCTAACTGGGTCTGAACAACTCCGGGGAAAAACAAAGAATCACAGAATAACTCCATAGGGAAGAAAGGCTGTGTAATTAAAGAGGTATTAGGGGCTTCATTCCCCATGCTTGGCCAAACCAATACTAAATGTGGTGCCCGTCCAGCTAGACTGGTGTAATGCCTCAACAACCCAAGCCCTGACAGAGCACCAGCGCCTAGTGCTAACTCAGAGCCCCTGTGGGCCCACACCCAAGCCCTCAGGGGCCCCAGACACACAACTGCCAGCCACTGCACAGCTGGACACAGTGTGGAGGCCCCCGTCCCAAATCGAGGCCATGAAAGTCACCCCACAGGAACTGAGAATAAATGTCCTGACACACACCTGATGTGCCTGGGGGTCTCTGGCTCAGGAAACCTCAGCTGCCGGCCCTCCCTCTGGGGAGCTGGGCAGCGTCCCTTCTCTGCAATGCCTGCTAACCGTGCACGGCGCACGGAGTAGACCAGAAGACCGGCTTACTAAAAACACCAGAGCCAAGGTCACGCTCAAAAGTTCAGCATGGAACACACTGACTCCCCAAAACTGGGCCAAGAGACCTGGCTTTAGAAAGGCTGACTCAGAAATTTCTTGAGGTCCAAAAATTATTGGTCAACTTTAAAATCCACATGTGTGTACCTCGCCTCTTCAAGGAGGCTCCGGAGTAGGAAATAAAGTATTTTCTGGCTGACCCACACAGAAAATCCCCTCACCTAGGACAGGCTCTAGAATGATTCTGGTTTGGGCCCAGAGAACACTCGATGTGATGCTGGCGTGGGGGAGTCCCATTTCTGCAACCAACGTGTCCAGGACCACTAGCCCAAAGCCCAGCAGACAGGCCTCACTGCTCTGCCCCTACCCAGACCAGTCAGGGCTGCACCCCGCCCTGGGGCGGGGG
>NW_017731882.1:316119-337633 GCF_001890085.2 Hipposideros armiger | reverse complement strand
GTGTCCCTGACTTCAGCTGTGTCAGCAGTAAGAACCCAGTGTGGGTCTGTTGGTCTGTTCCTAATTATCTGTTCTTTGAAAATGGAAACAACTTCTTTTCCTCCGTTTCCTGGGAGAAAAGCCTGAAGAGAAAATCAGGGGCCAGAGAGGCCACATCTCAGGAAGTTGACAAGATGGGCAGGGACACACCTGTGAGCAGAGACTACACTCCAGGGGGCTGTACTCAGCCTCAAGCAGGGAAACTCGAATCCCAGCTTCTGGGAATTTCTAGGGAACCCAGGCAGCCTGTCTGTCGGGACAGTGGAGCCTCGTCTGCTCCAGGCGGTTTCCCATCACCCTCCCAGACTCCTCTCTGACAAGCCTTAGAACCAACACCGGTTCCCCACGCCCCATTCGAGGAGCAGATCCCAAATGCTTCAGCTTCCCAAGGGACCGCCAGGGTTCCACGTAGGTTGTTCTGCTCTCCCTGAATCCCAATCTTTGGACTGACTTTGTAACTACAACTTACGGCATACAGTTGGGCTTCAAAGGAGTAGAAACATACCGCATGAAACAAATGTTTAAAAACCAAGATTCATACACACTGAATCCATTAATACGATTCCATGGTTCCTCAACAGAAAAAGGATCCCTTCTGGGGTAAACTTCACAATTCTATGCCTGACACACGTGGTTTACAATGACTTATGTAAAAACACTGACACCAGCTGTGCCATGAACATGACCCGACAGAAACGTGCCCTGGTCTCAGTGGTTCTGAACAAAGCCCCTCGCCTCTATCTCGTAGCGCCAAGCGCATGTCCATCAGGCCCACTGTGGTCTCACCAGCCCCCTGCCGATCAGCCTGGTCTCCTTTCTCCAGGACAAGAGACCACAAATTTCAAAGTGGGAGATTTTCTCAGGAAAAAAAGACAAGAAATCACTCAAAGATGTCTTCACTGTGGAATAAATGTGTCACATAAAGAATGCAGGAATCTTCTCCCACACAGCTTTTGTATTCACTAAGATGACTTCCCATAACAAGAACATAAACTTGACCTCTTACACGCACTTATTTAACCTATTAGATCAACATTCCATCTGAAATTTATTCTTGTGAATGGTGAGGGGAGAGCTATTTTTTCCCAAAGGAACACTCAACTGCACCAACATCTTTATTATATTAAATGTTCACACAGTCACGGCTCAGTTTCTGGATTCTTCTGTTTTCTTATTTGGTTGTTCTATTAGTTTTCTAGGGCCGCCACAAGGAAGTACCACAGCTTAAAAGACAGAAATGTATTCTCTCACAGTCCTGGAGGCCCGAAGTCCAAGATCAAGGTGCAGGCAGGACTGGTTTCCCCTGAGGCCTCTCCTTGGCTTGCAGACGGCCATCTTCTCCCTGTGTCCTCACATGGTCATTCCTCAGCAAGTGTCTGGGTCCTAATATCCTTATAAGGACACCAGTCATGTTGGACTAGGCCCACCCTAGTGATTCTTTTTATCTTAATTACTTCTTTGAAGACCCCGTCTCCAAAGACGGCCAGATTCTGGGGTACTGGGGTTAGGCCTTCAGCACATAAACTTGGGGAGGACACAGTTCAGCCTGCAGCATTTGCCTATTCCTATGTCACACACAACTCCAATCATTAGCGCCTCCGACTGAGTACTGACATCCAGTAAGATAACTTCCCCACTTGTCTCATTCATTTTCAAAACCATCTTGGTTGCTTTTAGGTTTGCACTTCTACGTGGATGTCAGAATTAGCTCCTGGAGTTTGATGAAAAAGCCTTTTGGATTTTGATTAAAAACAAACTGAATCTATTGATTTAGAGGAGAACTGACATTTGAACAAAACGTAGTCTCCCTAGATAATAACATGGCTTCTCCTTTCATTTGGGTCTTCTTTTGGGGTCTGTTAGTAAACTTTATGGCTTTCTTCTCATGGATGTTGCACATTTTTTACTAGACTTATTTCTAGGTGTCTTATGGTGTTTGATTTTGTTCTACTAGGTCACTCCTGATGCACCAGGAAGCTGACAGGTTTTCTATACAGGCAGACCTCATTTTATTGCACTACACAAACATTGTGGTTTTTTTTACAAATTGAAGGTTTGTGGCAACTCGGCGCTGAGCAAGTCTATGGCACCATTTTTTTCAACAGCATTTGCTCACTTTGTGTGTCTTTCACATTTTGGTAATTCTCACAGAGTTTTACATTTTTTCATTATCATTATATTCATTATGGTGATCTGTGATCAGTAATCCTTCATGTTACAAATGTAATTGTTTTGGGGAGCCACCAGCCATGCCTCTATAAGGCGGTAAACTTAACCAATAAATGTTGTATGTTTTCTAGCTGGTCCATCAACTGGCCGTTCCCTCATCTCTCTCCCTGTCCTCGGGCCTCCTTTTTCCCTGAGACACAACAATATTGAAATTAGGCCAATTAATAACCCTACAATGGCCTCTAAGTGTAAAAGAAAAAGGAAGAGTCACATGTCTCTCACTCTAAATCAAAATTGAGAAATGATTAAGCTGAGTGAGGAAAGCAAGTCAAAAGCTGAGATAGGCTGAGAGCCAGGCCTCTTGCACCAAACGGTTAGCCAAGTGGTGAATGCAAAGGAAAAGTTCTCAAAGGAAATTAAAAGCACTACTCCAGTGAACAAACAAATGAAACGAAAACAAAACAGCCTTATTGCTGATATGCAGAAAGTTTTAGTGGTCTGGATGGAAGACCAAACCAGCCATAACATTCCCTAAGCCAAAGCCTAATGTAGAGCAAAGCCCTAACTCTCTTCAATTCTGTGAAGAATTACAGAGGTGCAGGAGGTACAGAAGCTGGCAGAGGCTGGTTCATGAGGTTTAAGGAAAGAAGCTGTTTTCATAACATAAAAGTGCAAGTCAAAACAGCAAATGTTGATGGGGAAGCTGCAGCAAGTTATCCAGAAAGTCTAGCAAGGTAGTTAATGAAGGTGGCTGCACTAAACAACAGATTTTCAATGTAAATCAAACAGCCTCATGTTGGAAGAAGATGCCATCTAGGACTTTCATAGCTCGAGAGAAGTCAATGCCAGACTCCAAAGCTTCAAGGGATAGGCTGACTCTCTTGTTAGGGTCTAATGCAGCTGGTGACTTTTTAAGTTGAGGCCAGTGCTCATTTACCATTCTGAAAACCCTAGGACCTTTAGGAATTATACTAAACCTATTCTGTCTGTGCTCTATACATGGAACAACAAAGCCTGGATGAAAGCACATCTGTTTACAACATGGTTGACTGAATATATTAAGCCCATTGTTGAGACCCACTGCTCAGAAGATTCCTTGCAAAATATGACAATGCACCTAGTCACCAAAGAGCTCTGATGGAGATGAACCATGAGATAATGTTGTTTTCATGCCTGCTAACACAGCATCCATTCTACAGGCTATGGATCAAGGAGTAATTTCGACTTTCAAGTCTTATTAAGAAATACACTTCAGGGACAGCTGAGTGGCTCAGTTGGTTAACAGTGTGAGCTCTGAGCAACAGTGTCACGGGTTCAATTCCCACATGGTCCAGTAAGCTGCACCCAAGCTGAGCTGCCGCTGAGCTGCCAACAGGTGGCAGGATGGCTCAGCTGGTGAGAGCAAGTGCTCCTAACAAGGTTTCCAGTTCGACATCCACATGGGATGGTGGGCTACGCCCACCCACAACTAAGATTGAAGACGGCACCTTGAGCTGAGCTGCCCTGAGCTGCCGACGGGCGACCAGATGGCGACTGGACTTGGAGCTGAGCCAACTGGGCCCTCCACAACTAAGACTGCAGGACAACAACTTGGCTGGTCCCCTTCCCTAACTCCCCAATAAAATCGTTAAAAAAAAAAAAGAAAGAAAAAGAAATACACTTCATAAGGCTATAGCTGTCATAAATAGTGATCCCTCTGATGGATCTGGGCAAAGTAAATTGACAACCTTCTGGAAAAGATTCACATTCTAGATGGTACTAAGAAAATTTGTGATTCATGGGAAGATGTCAAAATATCAACATTAACAGGAGTTTCAAAGAAGCTGAGTCCAACCCTCACAGATGACTGTGAGGGGTTCACGACTTCAGTGGAGGAAATATGCAGATGTGGTGGAAACAGTGAGAGAACTGGAACTAGAAGTGGGGCCTGAAGATGAGACTGAATTGCTGCACTCTCATGATATAAACTTAACAGATGATACGTTCCTTCTCATGGATGAGCAAAGAAAGTAGTCTCTTGAGATGGAATCTACTCCTGGTGAAGATGCTGTGAAGACTGTTGAGATGACAACAAAGGATTTAAAATATTACATAAATTTAGTTGATGAAGCAGATGCAGAGAGGACTGACTCCAATTTTGGAGGAAGTTCTACTGTGGGTAAAATGCTATCAAACAGCATCACTACAGAGAAATTGTTCATGAAAGGAAGAGTCAATAAATGTGGCAACCCTCACTGTTGTCTTCTTTTAAGAAATTGTCACAGCCACCCCAGCCTTCAGCGAGTACAACCCTGATCAGTCAGCAGCCATCAACATCGAGGCAAGACCCTCGACCAGCAATGAGTTTACAGCTCGCTGAAGGCTCAGATGATGGTTAGAATATTTTAGCAATAAAATATTTTTAATTAAGGTATGTGCACTGGTTTTTAGACATAATGCTATTGCACACTTAGTAGACTACCGTGCAAACAGACTTTTATATGCACTGAGAAACAAAAAAATTTGTGTGACTGGCTTTATTGAGATATTCTCCTTATTGTGGTAGTCTGGAACCGAACTCGCAGTATCTCCGAGGTCCGCCTGTATTACCTCATATCCAGTCACCTTGCTAAATGCTCTCCTTAGTCTTAATACTGTCTGTTGATTCTCTTGAATTTTTCAGAGAAACAGTTCTATAACCTACAAACAATGACAGCTGTCACTCATCTTTTCTAATTATCATGTGGGTGGGACTTCCAGAACAGCACTGCACAGTAATAATGATAGCAGACATCCATATCTTTCCAGATTTTCAAATGTTTTATTTGAAATGTATTGTAATAGTCACTGTAGGTTTCTGAAAGATTCTTTTTTTGAGTTATATAAGGCTATTTTACTAATTTTTTCATCAGCAAAGAATTCTGAAATTTAGCACAAGCATTTATAGCATCCACTGAGATTATTTTTCCCTCTGATGTATTAATGTGTTTGTTTTTTAATGCTCAGTCATCTTAGAATTCCTAGGATAAACATTTTTTATTATTCTTTTAACATATTGCCAGGTCTTATTTACAAATTCTATGTAGGATATTTTGCATCTGTGTTTTCAAGTGTTCACAGGGTATCTGTTTTCAGTAATTTCCACTGCTACGTAACAATTTCCACAAATTTATCAAGGTTTAAAACAACAACACTGAGGATTAGCTTTCAGTTCTGCAGACCAGAAATCCAGGTACATGTCTGGTTCTCAGGTCAGGGTCTCACACAGAGAAAATCAGCATGTCATCACAGCTGTGTTCTTTTTCAGCAGCTCTGGATTCACTTGGGTTGTTGTCTGAATGTGGTTGTTTGCATCTGTAGGACTGAGGCCCTCATTCCCTTGCTGGCTATCAGCTAGAGACCGTTCTCTGCTTCTAGAAGCCACCCACATTCCTTGCCACATGGTCCCCTCCATCTTGAACGGCAGCAACACTTGTCAAATCCTTCTCAGTTTGACTCCTGACTTCCTGTCCCTGACCTCTAGACCCAGATGTGTCTCAGGTGAGGAGGCCAGGCCAGCAGGATAATCTCCCTTTCTGAAAGTCAACTGCCACACAATATAACCTAATGACAAAGGGATATCTACCACGGTGACAGGCTGGGGGGTAGAGAGGAAGTGTGGGGGCTCCTGAGCATTCTGCCTGCCACCTGCAGAAAAGTGCAAAGTAGCCTGGCCCTGAGACCAGATGCCGGGGGTGGGGGGTGGGGGGGGCTGAGCTTCATCTTCTGCCACTTCTGGCTTTCAACCAGATCACAGCAGTCTTCTGCTCCAGCGCCTCCAAAAGCTTCCCAGTGCACAGAGAAGAATATCTATGTCCGTGCTGTGGCCTGCAAGGCGCCCTTCCCTAGGCCCGGCTTGGTGAACTCTGTAGGCTTGTTCCAGCCTCGGCACTTCGCACCAGCCATTCCCTCTACCAAGAAAGTTCCTCCTTCAGACACTCCAGTGTTTCTGTCCTTCCTTTCATGATGTTCAAGCTCACCTGACCTCCCCAGACATCATAATATGTGCATTTGCTCACTAATTAACACTGATTTTAGATTAGATCACCACTGAACAGGAAAAAAAACCCCACAAAACTTGAAAATTCTCAGACAGCTTCATGCCCCAAATATGCCCAGGAACCAAGTTTTAAACATTGGGTGTCCCTGGACATTTCCACTGTTATTCTTGGAAATCAAGGAGAATTCTGTCCCTTCTGGTCCCTGGAGGATACGCAGCTATTTCTTCACTGAAGACTCTTCTATCCAAACGCTGACAACACCAAATGTGGGGAGGATGGGGACCCTGGGATCTCTTGCTGCTGGTGGGGGTGCAAGTGGTGGTCACTTTGGAAGACAGAATGCCAGTTTCTTACAAAACGAAGCAACTTCTTACCCTAAAATCCACCAGTGATGCTCCTTGCTATTTAACCAAATGAACTGAAAATTTATGCTCACGCAAAAACCTACACAGGGATGTTTATAGCAGCTTTATTCACAACTGCCCAAACTTGGAAGCAACCAAGGTGTCCTTCAGTAGGTGATGGATAAATAAACTGTGATCCATCCAGACAATGGTATATTCATCAATGCTAAAAGAAATTAGCTATCAAGCCATGAAAAGACATGGAAGAACAAAGACGTGGAAGAACTTTAAATACATATTACTAAGTGAGTGTGACAGCCTTCATTTTTGACAAGTGCCCAAGTTCAGTGTTGCAAGCAATAAAATCCATAAGGTCCAAGAGAAATAAGGACTCGTTACTGGAAAAGTTTCCCCAAATCTGACTGTCTTCCTCCCTCTAGAAGGGAAACCAAGCAGTCTGTACTCTGCAGTCTGTAAGAAGAAAGGTGCATCAGGAGACCGGTCAGGTCCTGCTCATGCCATCCTAATTGCTGACTCTGTCTGTCTCTGTCAGAATCTTCTAGATGCATCCGTGGACCCCATGCTTCCCCACAATTCTGTCCCCACCGAGTATATCTTCAGAAATGGTGCTTAACCCTTTCGAGGCAACGGTAGAATATAGTCACATTAATAGTCCCATTGGCTGACCACGGCCTTTGAGTTTACCCCACACGTGCAAACAAACTTTTCCCTCTACTGGGGAGTTTAAGTGTATTCTCAGGCACTTGAATCCAGTGCCAGAAGTTCGTGAGTGCTTCAACGCACAAGAACAGGAAACACCTAGGTTTACGTTCCCCGTGTCACCACCATCCCGACCTGCCTTTCATGCTCTGGGGTCGAGTGGCTAGTGTGGTTATTTCGCAGTTCTTATGAAAGACGGGAGTTTCTTCATCATTACATTCGTTTTCTCTGTAGCTTATTAGGTAACTTTTTATTTTATGTGTATTTCATAGCATGCTGAAGTAATAATACATACCATTATCGAAAGATATATGCGTATGTACAGTTCAATGGCAGTAGTAACAACGTGTGTCACATACGAAATATTTGTTCCTCCAAGTTCAGAAATGAGTGAAGAGAAAAAGAAAAAATGATGACAAAGAAACATAGAGGGCCTTGCAAGAAGATAGCAAAATTGACTGTGAAGACAACGGAGGAAGAAGCAGAGGACACTGACGATGTAATATCAGTTGTCACGTCCAGCGCAGCTAGTCAAACGGGCCTGAGTGGGGGAGACGGAGGATGAAGAAAGACAAAGAAATACTTGAAAGCGGGGGCTAGGTGGACAGCTGTCTTCTGATGGGAGGACTGTGACCCAGTCTAGCAGCCGTGGTTTATTGATATAGTCTTGCTTATAGAGGGGAGGAGAGGGAAGGAGATTAGCCTTGAGCAGAGAACGTTTCGTACATCAGCTGCAGGATGATTGCAACCAATGTATGGAAACCACCTCCAGGTACCGGGAAGCCACCTCTGCTTGTTGTGGTGCTGAGCCTGCCTTGCTAAAGCCCAGTAGGAGAGTGCGACCTTGCACCAACCTCTCCCTCACAGCTCCTGGAAGGGCCGTAGGTCCCTGGCAATCAGTTGAACCATTTCCATCTACAAGCACAGCGTCACATTCCTTGGCATCTTAGCGTAAGAACAGAAACATGAAACATAATTCTTTACCTGCATTAGACTCTATTCCAGACTTTACTGGAAAACACAAAGTTCTTGATTTCGACAATTCAGAACCATGTGGATGTTTTACTAAATGTTTTCCTTTGTCTATTTTTGAGTTTGTAGCCAATGATATAAACAGATATGCTGAAAGCAATCTATCTCGGATTGAAAAACTCTCACCTAGGTCTAGGTTTAACAAGTGGCAAGGTGTTACTGACCAAATTATGATGGCATTTGTAGCTGTTGAAATTGCAGTTGGGTTGGTATGCAAGCCAACACTAGAATCATACTTTCAGGATACCTGTTGGTTGACTCGAACTCATGGTTTCAACACTGTTTTTACAAGGGATGAATATCAACTAATTAGGTCCTTCCTTCATTTTTCCAGTAATGATGATGAATTGTCAAAGACTGATCGGCTTGCAAAAATCAGGCCCATAATAGATTTTGTGAAGGATATATATACTTCCACCTATAATAGCAATAAGAAATTGTGTGTGGATGAGTCCATATTGAAAGTCAAGGGGAGTCTATTTTTCAAGTAATATCTTCCCAGTAAACCAAATACAAAGAGGGGCATAAAGATGCGGTCACTCTGTGATTCACGAACAGGATTTCTGTTGTGGTTTGATGTATATACAGGCAAAGATTCATCTCAAGATAGGAAAGTTGGGTTGGGAGCAAGGGTGGTGTCCAACTTGCTGAATGGATTTGAAGACAAGTGACATGTAGTTTGTACAATTTGTATTCAAGTTTAGAACTTTTTGAGAGTCTAAGATTGAAAAAAATTGGAGCATGTGGTACAGTGCGTGCCAATAGGAGAGGACTACCTTCAGATATGAGGATTTGCAAGCTGAAGCCTGGTGACCTCCTGGTGATATGGAAAATCATGATAGATCAATGCTTGCTTGCACTCGGCAGGATACAAAGAGAGTTAATATGGTCTCCACTGTTGGCAATGGTGGTGTCAATGAAGTACATGTAAGATCAAAAAAGGGAATGAGAACTGTGTTGAAACCAAATGTTGAAATTCTGTACAATGTATTTATTAATTGTTTTGACCAACTCTGTGACACTTATCCTTTTGATAGGAAGTCTAAGAAGTGGTATCAAACTATATGGCATTTTCTCATTGATGTGGCTCTAGTAAATAGCTATATATGTTACAACACTCAAAACCCTAACAATAGCTTGACCCAGGGGAAATTCAGGGAAAAAGTTACAGAGCGCTTATTAGATGGATTTTCAAGAAAAGATGGAAATAAGAGGGGTTGCAGGATGTCTGCACCGAAAGAAATTAGGCTGACAGAGCACCATTATCTTAGGCAATTTGAGGACAAGAAAAAGCAGCCTAATTGCTGCATCTGCAGCATTATGCCCTCACAATGTGCAAAAAAGGGGAAAGGTGTTTGCAAAAGAAAGCAAACCATGTATCATTGTGTCCTCGAAATCCTGCAATGTGTGGTGTTCCTTGTTTTGAGAATTATCTCTCAAAATTAAAATATAGAGAATCCTCTCAGTGTTCCAGAAAAGAAGTGTAGGAAAGCAGATGAACGTTTTTCTATATATATTGTGTGTGTGTGTGTGTGTGTGTTTAAGAATGACTAACAATAGGAAATTTTTCTACATAAAAATAATGTAATTTATATACAAAGCAGTTCAAGTTGTTATTAAATGCATAAAATAGTCAAAATATCAGCTTTTTGGTTTTTGTAGATTTCTGACACATTTTGAAAACAAAACTTGAAATCAATTAATGCAGTGAAAGAGTTTTAAAAACCAACTGAGTTCACTCTCCTCAGATCTCCATTTCTCCTTTGCAAGGTGACCTTCAGCTTCTGGGAAAAGCTGCCCTGTCTGGGTTTTGTGTAGCGGACAGAACTGCCAATCACCAGGCGACTTTTCCTGCTCAGACCACTCTGTTTTTCTCAGTTCCCACTTAAGAAACTGCCTCATTGCAATGAGGACTAGAACCACGAATAGCAACCTCTCTGGCCCCTTCCCTCTCAAGTTTAAACCCCTAAACTAGTTGGGAAAATGTTCACGTGTATGTTGTAATCCCTTTTTAAATGACTTCTAAGGGTCCCTTTTTTTCTTTCCTTTGGGGCTTAGAACTGATTAAACAAAGTGATGTTCTGTCCAAACCTGCGTTTTTCTTATTATTTCCTAATCATTTGACCACCAACATAAAGGCCTGTTCTTCTCTTTAATCATGGCTGACAGGCCCTCTTTCCGCTTGGCTGGGCCCCAGCAAACACCACTGGACTGCACCACCCTCCACACCCTCCTCAGACCCTCTCCTGGGGTAACACAGCTCATGGAAGAGAGCAAGCTGGGGGAGGGCGGGGGTGCCTCCGCCCCAGGAAAGCTCCTCAGCTCCTCTTCCTTGTCAGAGTTAGCACTGGGCATTGGATACACACTGGACATCATGAGGGTGCTGGTGGGGAAGGGGGGCACCCAGGTCAGGGAGGCACTGTGATCAGAATCAACACCCCCAAATTAAGTGGGAGGTGGGAACTTGCAATCCCATTAGACTTGCAAGTCAAGCTAATTATTAACATTATACTTAAAAGTGCTTAATTTTCAAAGTGTGTCCAAATACGTTCTCTTGTTTGAGGTCAAAATAATTGCCTGGGGAATCAGGGCAGACATTCCCACCCATCTGTATGGAAGGAGGAAGGAACCGGGTCTCCTGGTATGCACTGCCAGGGGTCACGGGGTTAACAAATGGTACCAATGACCCCATGGCCAGGCCCCCTAAACAACAGTACAGGCTTCCATCACTTTAGGAATTTTCCACCAGATAAAAGAAGGCAGGCTTACTAGTGGTGCTCAGACGAAGGCAGAAGGGGCAGGCACTCCAGGTAGAGGGAACTGCAGGCCAGAGATGTGTGGCCAAGATATGGGGTGAGCTCGGAGATATGGTGGGCAGGTGACAGTTTTCCCAGGGCCCAAGGGCGGGAATATGGCTGGGCAGTCACTGGGGCCCATGGGAGGGGCTCGGGGGCTGGTTCACTCAGAACCTCGATGCTCCTTCTAAAAGCAGCACTCGAGGCCCTGGGACATCCACTGCCAGGCTCCCAGAGGCCAGGTGGGGGGGATCCTAGTGGCATGTCCAACCAGGATAGCCAGAGCGCCCTCCCTGAGAATGGGTCCACTTCTGAGAGTGTCACCATATCCACGTGGGTATTCTCAGTTACAGAGGGCCCAGCAAGGGCCAGAGTGAAGATGCTTGAAGATGGAGGGTGTACGACACCCAGGGCACACAGGCATCCTGCAGGTTTGGTCCAGACTTCGTCACAGCTGGGCCCTCAGACCCTTGGAACCCCCAGGCCTCACCATCATGGTCACCGCCTCTGAAAATAAAGTCCAACATGGCTGTGTGCATTTGGTGAAGTACCTCATGTCCAGTACTTGTCTGTAAATGGTCCATTCCATCCTCCCTCAGAGGAAGTGGCCTGTGGCCTACTTAAAGGTCCCAAGTGATGAGACTGGTCATTCGGCAATACCACATGGCCAGCACTGTGCAGGTACTCAGCCCACGTCACACCCCTGGGAGGCGAGAAGTGGTGTTCCCTTCCACAGATGGACACTGGGACCCGGGATATTAAATGAGCCACCCAAAAACACACGGCAAGAGCCAGGATCCAAACCCAGAGAGGTGCCACAGAGCCCACACTTAGGTTCTCATCAACCTTACTGAGGCGTGATTTACACACATGCCCGTGTTTAGGAAATGACAAATACCTCACCCGTGTGAGTGCTACACAAGCTGCAGGGCTCCCCTCACCAAGGGGCCAGGGCCAGGGACCTACTGGCAAGAGGACCATGGCCCAGGCGCCCTTAACTCGCAGATTCTGCAGGGCCTCACAGGCCAATCCGTTTCCAAGCTGAATGGACACCCTGTCGGGTGCAACCCCTTCTTCCATCAAGGGTAGAGACCTGGGGCGGAGAAAGGAAGCTATGCGGAGCCACATGTGAAGGCTCCTGCTGGTCCCTGGCACTTTGTACCCAGCCCAAGGCCTGCAGGAAGCTGGGAGGCCTTGGACCCTAGGAACACCACATGCCTGAGGCACCTCTCCCTGGCCTCGGCCCTGGTCACTCTGCTCTGCCCAAAAACCACCCGCAGGGCAGCTTTCTGAACAACAAGGGCAGAAGAGGGCGGCAGCCCTATCACCCTCCATGTCTCCAGGATGAACAGCCACCTGGAGCTGCCTGAGCTGCACCAAGAGGCCTCACTCAGTAGGCCAGGCACTCACACCCCAAAACCCAGCCACAGGAGCACAGGCGCTATGAGAGAGGTCCAGGAGATACATCCCACCAGGGAGTTGTGGGGGGTGCAGGCAATATGGGAAAGAAAACTTCATGGGATCCACGAGGAAGTGGCCATGTGTGCTGACAGCCTCTGAGAGGGACCGCAGGCTGGTGCCACAGGGGGCCCAGGAGGGCCTGCGCCTGTGGCTGAAGCTTGGCTGGGCACTTACTGCCAGTGGGGCCATGGGCCGGGCCTGTTTCCTCCTCTGCCCATGTTCCCGGGGTGGGGACAGGGGGCAGTCTCCCTGCCCCAAGGTCAGGTGCATAGGACTGTCAGCGGGTGAGTAGGAGCCACATGGGAAATGGGTCCGCTTAGGAGCAGAGAGGCCAGAAAAGCTGCTCGGGGAGGGAGCAGAGGGAGAGGGGCAGGGGTCAAGGCAGTCAGAGACCAGGCTCCCATAGTGCTCCCCAAACTCTGCCTTTACCCACAACAGTTTGACCCCAACACACACAAACACATCATGCATACGAATATACACACATGCATACATACTAGGGAACTACACAACACACACACACACACACACACACACACACACACACATACACACACACACGGAAACCAAGAGAATTAAGTTACATATAAAATCTACCTGTGACCTGTGAATGCAGCCTTGATAATTTAGTAAAACTTTAATCTGTAGACACCTAGAAACCAACATCCCAGCCTGGAACCCGTGGCTCCCCCCACAGAGACAGAGCTCACAGTTCACATGTGGCTGCTGAGTGGCAGACAGTTGGAAAGGGGAGGGAATTGGCCAGTCCACAGCCCGACTTCCGATGAACCACAGGCCATACCCAAGGGGGAGACAAGATAAGGCAAAGTGCACTGCAGCAGGGTCCCACCCCTGCCCCGTGCGCAGTCAGGGCCCAGGGCCTGGAGTGGTCACCAGCTGGTCCCTCACTGCGGCCACCCCAGTGATCTGGAGACACCCTGGTGGGGAAGGCACCACACGATTTGCATGTGGGACCCATTGTGCCCTGAGGGTCCACAGATGTGGCTCGGGTGTGGCTGGGGCTGGGGCAGCAGGGCAAAGACCCAAGAGAGGGGAGGGTGAGAAGGGGCCTGATGGGCAATGACTAACCTAGAAAAGAACAGCTAATGTGCACACATATTGTTAAATAACTTTGGCACTGGGGGGAAATGGTGATAGAGTTTTAAAAGAGTCAACACACTGTTTTCTTGGAAAAAACCTTGCTAAAGCGGCAGGGAAGCTTGAACAAGAAAAGCAGACAGAAGAGGGAAGGCTGAGCACTCCAGAAGTCCACCTGGGAGGGTCCCTGGCAGGGACGGCAGCGCCCTCACCAGCCTTCTTCTGTGTTAGAAAACCAGTCCCCAAATTGTCACTATGATTATACCCACCTCGCACCTCGATTCTCTGAAAACAGGCACCTCAGTACCCTCTTGGAAGAAAATACTTGTAAGTCAAGAACGCACATCTAATGTTTAAGAAGGGAATCTGGTATTAATTAAAGAGCAACTAAGAAGCAAGACTCTTGGAATGAACAAGCATCATGTTTAATCAGGTCCTAGATTGCTAATTGCTTATCTGGGTGGATTTAAAAAAAAATACAGGATTTTCACCTGAACAAGGCAGGAAGCTGTGCAGTGAGCCCTGTGCTTCCTGATGGGACGGGCACAGGGTGCGCGGTGCCCTCATCCCGGCATTGTCTAACTCCTCTCCGTCTGTCATTCAACGTAAGGAAATAACGACTGTCTCACCAAAGTGTTTTACTTGATAATGCAACTGTACCCATCTGAAATGCAAACTATACTATATATGTGGACCTATACCCACTGGAAATGATACCCTGCACGTTAACGGTGTGTGACTTGTTTCGGATACCTGTGGGAAGTCGAAAATGGACACAGCCGGACAGACAGTTGACAAGTGACTTCCAATGCAACCAAACCTACAAGGACCTCATTGGCTTATTTCCCCCTAATTGAGACCTAAGCTCTAGGTTCTCCCGCAGGAGAAAAGCTCCATCGAATTTCAAATGTTGGCTCAGTACATTATCTCCATCTGCAGAGTATTAAATATAAAGGTGCCCTGATGGCCCTCAATGGGAGGTACAGGAAGAGCTTTGTGCCAATGAGGCCACCTGTACCTGTGCCAAGCGCTGCTGGCTGTGCCTAAAGCATCAGGCCAAGAGTGCCGAGGGCATTGCAAGGAGACCATGAGCACAGTCTCTCCTCAGTTCACTCAACAGTTCCCATCTCTGATCCACACAATGGAGCTGTCATGCTCATTTAGCAGATGCAGACATTGAGGCTCAGGGAAATGAAATCACTAACAAGGGCTCCACCCAGCTCAAGGTTCCAGCTCTGGGGCCTTCTACCTTCTGTGCTTTCTCCTCCACAACAAATAACACCGAGGCCTGAACAGGACAGGATCTCCTCCCACCTGGGGACTCCAGCTACTGTGAGTCATAGGAAACAATTTCAACGTGGCTGACGGGATTCCTAGGCACTCTGAAAATAACTAAGATGGGGACTCCCACAAAAACGAAGAGGAAGGGGAAAGAAGCAATTATTTTAAAAGTTTTCCTACTGATTTCTTCATCTAATTCATTCCTATGCTGGAGGAGTATCTCACTTCTAATTCAAAGCAGAGTGCTCAATTTTCTGTCCTTACTTAGCACAAGTACATGAAGTAAGCCTCCCCCCGTCCCTCTGAGGGCCCTTCCCTCTCTTCCCCTCCAGGAAACCCAGCTCTCCAGTGGGCCCACTTTACTTGCCCAGCCACAGTCAGGCCTTCCCAGGCCCTAGCCCTGGCCCCCTAAGGCTTCCCCTGCTGAGAGCAGGTCTCCAAAAGCACTTCCTGATGGAGATGCACTACTCACGCTCATGTATGGACCTCTTGACTGCCTGTGGGTCAGGCCAGACCCCATGGGCAGGGCTGCTCTCACGGACACAGCAGCAGTGGTAACAATAAAAGAACAGTCAGTCCAACTCATTTTAATATGAACCTCGCTGGGTGGAGTGAACATATGGACATTTTATCTGCGCTGGCAAAACAAATGACCATCTAATATTAATCAATGTCACTCCAATAAATTTCATTATAAAAATGACCACTTAAAAATCATGTAACTGGGGAGGAAATTCTGACACGTGCTACAACATGGATGAACCTTGAGGACATTATGCTAAGTGAAATAACCAGTCACAAAAGGACAAATATTGTATGATTAGACTTATATGAGGAACCTAGAATCATCAAATTCATAGAAAACGGAATATAGAAGAAAGGTGGGTGCCAGGGGGCGGGGGAATAGGGAGTCAGTGTTTAATGGGGACAGGATCTCAGTTCTGCAAGATGAAAAGAGTTCTAGAGGTGGATGGAGAGGATGGCTGCACAACATTGTGAATGTACTTAATGCCACAGAACAGTACACTGAAAAATGGTTAAAATGATCAATTTTATAGTATATATATTTTACCACAATTTTTTTTTAAAAAGAAAAAGAAAAAAAACAACAAAATACAAAAATTCTCCTCCCCCTAAAGAGAGAATTCAAGGAAAAGGAAAACTGCCACTTCAAGCGAGCAACTGGATTTTTCTGGGCTGCAGCCTGGAAGGGCAGCGGACAGGCCTGACACCAGTGGCGGGGATGGAGCCACGGACGCTGCATGTGGCCTCTGACATGCATGCTGTGGCCTCCTCTTCGCCTCAACAGCTGAGGGAAGGGGGTCAGCTCAACCCTTCCACCACCGTGCACCCACACTTCTGTAACACAAGCCCCCAAAATAAATGTGTGTTAGACTGGTGGGGTGGCCGTGCCCCGAGAGATGAATACACACGTTTTCTTTCCACATTAAAAATGAGCCCAGCTCCACTTCTCCAAACTCTTCCATGGGATATTTCAAAGGCAGGCAATTGGGGAACAAACAAACTCAACTTAAGTACTCCCTGTAAAAATGACAATTTTCACCCTGAAAGCAGCAAATCAGCTCCTTCCCCAGAAATGGGTTTCCCCACATTCTTGGTGTCCCAAAAGGCAGCACTGACTGCCCACCAGCCTGGTCCTCCTTCGCATGAGAATTCAAGCGGCTCTGCAGACAAAGAGGCTAATAACACATGCAGTCGCTTTCCAGAGCAGGCTCCCTAGGAGCTCATAAAAATACCTGTGACTGAAGCTGGCTAAGAAGTGTACGGCAATAAAACGCCCACGCTTGTTTTATGTGTGCAAAGAGATACTGCTACATTCTCCAAACAAATCCATTTGATTTCCCAAAACCACAACCAGCTGGTGGCTGAAATATTTTGAAAGGACAGTGGCTTTTTATATTCAGAGGAACAAAACCAAGGTGAACCATCCACAGGCCAGGCATCCCCTCCCTATATTGTTACAGAGTGACAGCCTCACACAAACCCTGAGCCAGACTGACTCCCAGGGTAATCACAGGGTATTGGGGTGAGGAAACTCCCGAGATCAGAACCTGAAAGCTCTCCCAACTTCATTCCGTCATCACTCGACCCAAGGATGCCCAGGAGTCACCAGGGTCCAAGAATGTTCCATACACAGGTTCAGCCTGGGGCAGGGCGCCGTCTTCCTCCAGGCCACCTTCAGGAACTGGGTGGCAAGACCTGGGCCCAAGCAAGACATGCCCTTGCCCTAGAGAAAAGTCTCAGACCCCTTCCATTTCCCAAGGTGAGACTGAGGCTGAGAACGCAGGAGTCCAGGCACCATGCCAGCTGCCTAAGACTGCCCTAGGCACTGGGGTGGGGGCCACCTCTGCACTCGGAGAGCAGCCAGCAGCCCTACAGAAAGGCACAGGGTGGAAAACCAGACACGTTAGGACCCTCCAGGCTAACTATGTCCAGTCTCCAAAATCAGACACTGGCTCATCATGCTCCCCAAATGGGCCTCGGCAGCTCATTTCGGTTGCCACCACGGCTCTGAGGGCCCTGATTCCAAGTTACCAATGCAGAGCCTTCAAAAAGGAGCAAAGTGCTCATTACTTATCGCCTTCCATACTGCCTGCTGCCTGGAAATGAGCCAAGCTCACAGCTGCAGAACACGAGCACATGTATACTGATGTGCACACGCAGACACATGTGCACACATACATGTGCACTCATACACATATGCACATGCATACCCACATGCATGAGTTCACACACACAGGTACATACACGTGCACACACGTGCATGTACAGAAACACACACACATGCACACACATGCACAGGCGGACACGGACACAGAAAGACACACACACACACACACACACACACACACACACACTTTTCTTTTTGAAAAGGCCACGAGCCCTTGCTCCACATGGTAGATGAATGTGGAAGGAGGGGAGGTGACAAAACCACATACTTGTCAGTAGAGAAAATGGAAATGAAAGCAAATGTGAAAAAATGTGGAAGAAAATCCAAGAACGAAGAAAGGGAGCCGACGAGCTTGCTTGCTTGCTTGCTTATTTATTTATTTATTTATTTATTTATTTATTTATTTATTTATTTATTTATTTTTAAGAACCAAGAGTAGAGCCTTTCCTGGGAAATTCTAGATCCCAATAGAAGATTGCACATTAAAGAAATGTAGAAAATTATAGCCTAGATTTATGTGCAACTCTGAATTGCTGGTTTTAAGACACTATTATTAATGAAGAGGCAGAAACACTGCTCATTTGAAGAGAATTCTTTAAAAGAAAAAACAGTAATAACTGCTGAGCAGGCAGAACACATTAAAACTGGGTGAGGGTTTTCAAACCACACCAAAACCCTGAGAGGCATGGGCTGTCTGTCCCTGAGGCTCCTGCTGTCCTGGCAGGAACTTTGCTCTGGTGGGGCCGGGAAACGGGGGTGTGCTGTGAAGGCAGTTCAGGGAAGCCTGTGTGTCCCCGGGCTGCAGGCGGCTCTCCCCAGGGAGGGCGAACTGACATTTCAGCAGCTTATCTGGGTGCACACCTGGGATGTTCGCAATGACAAACTTATATGACAAACAGTTTATAAGGAAAATTCTTCCCTGACCAACTGAACAAGGTCTGTGCATAGCAACTTTTGAGAGTCCACGTACACGGGGGAAAGAATCCCCGGGGGATGGCTCAGCAGTCTGCTTTCCCGCCAAACCCTGCGTGGCCTGCCCACCTCTGCGTGGTGGCAGGGTACAGCCAAACCACCGAGACTCCATCACACGTGTAGAGTCCCAGCTCCTGCCAAAAGGCCACCTAACCGTGGCCCAGACAGCCCTCGGGGTCTGGCATCCCAGGAGCCAGTGAAGCGGGCACTCCTGCGTCTCCCGGCACAGGCCCTTCCTTTGTGGAGTTTTAAAAATCCCTTGGGTTTTATTTGATTGGTTGCTTTCCCATTTAGTCATGGCCATACAGTCTTTGCATTACTAAATGGATTTTAACCAACTGCTTTCTCTTTAGTTTTCTGATAATTCTGTTTTGTTGTTGTGGGGGGTTTGTTGTTGCTTTTTGTATTCTAGAACAGCAATGGCTTGCAATATTTGGAGGAAAACCCCACCAGTGCCTTCCCTGACAGACTGAGATGCACACAACATTGATTACAAAGTGTCCAGGTTCTAGATTCACACAGCTTCCATCCAGCCCAGTGCAGTCAGGCCTTCAACCTATTTTTTTCTTTTAGATTTTCTAAATTGCCATGAACACACAAAGTAAAATTTACCGTCTTAACCACTTTCAGTGAAAGTCCACTGCACTGAGTACATTTACACTGTTGGAGCCATCACACCACCATCCGTCCACAGAGCTCTCTTCATCTTGCAAAACTGAAACTCCAAGCCCACTCAAAACTCCCCACTGGGACTCATCTGGTTTTTTATTAATAAATCAAGGGAGATACACTGACAGAGGCTGAGTCTCAGCAGCAAAAGCAATCCATGTAAGTGAGAAACTTGCACAACTTTCTTTAAGCCCTAGACAGGAAGCCACTGATTTACAAAATCCCTCAAAGGAGGCTAGGCCTCACATTTTGGGGCCAGCATGTACACACAGCCCCGGGGCCCTCCTTGCATTGGGAGGTAGGACAGTGCCAGTGGCACAAGAGCTGACACGCGGAGAATGTCCTTTCCAAACACAAATGGCTGCAAAGAATCTGTCCAAAGTCCATTGGAAAACAGGGAATGGGGGACTGTAATGCACTCCCGGGTACAGGGGGGTGGGGTGACTGCATGACCCAAGTTCTTTCAGGACATCACCATGTTAAATGAACCCCAAAGTGAAGTGGGATTCTACAGAACTAAAAACCAAAATATAAAGGACCGGGAACGGTGATCTGAAAATAGAAGGGACCAAAACTGAATCCATTAAGCTACCTTTCCGAGAAAACCTTGCTCTGAGCTGTTCCACCATCGCCTCGTTGGCCAGCACACCATGCAGTCTCGCTCACTTTGACGCCCAGAGGGAGGTGGCTTCCATTCCTTAAACAGAAGTCAGTCTTCTCAGAATATGGCACTAACCTCTACTAAATGGAGCTGAAAGTGGAGTGAAATGAGTCATGAGC
Organism: Hipposideros armiger; assembly: GCF_001890085.2. Taxonomy (NCBI): domain Eukaryota; kingdom Metazoa; phylum Chordata; class Mammalia; order Chiroptera; family Hipposideridae; genus Hipposideros; species Hipposideros armiger. Next base: position 317,562 of record NW_017731882.1, on the reverse strand, counting down.
CTCCTGCCAGCACAGGCTCTTCAAAGTCTTCCAGACATAGGGCAGGCTCCGGGTAGCAGCCCCACCCCCAGGCCCTGGGCCCTGGACACCCCCATGCTTACTCCTCCAGTGGGGGGCAGGGCAAAGGTTCCAGGTAAGGGGAAGAATGTGAGCCTCGTCCTCCGAGAAACACGCGGGTTTGGGATGGGTAAGGACATCCTTGGAGACTGCAAATGCCACAATGCAAAACCCCACAATGAAAAAAGCAAAACCAGGCTTACCATAAAACGCAGTGATGCCCCTTCTGGGTACTGAAAGCACTGAAAGCAAAAGAAATGGAAGTAGGGTCTCAAAGGTATCTGCACACCAATGTTCACAACAGCACTGTTCACGATGGCCAAGAGATGGAAGCCACCCAAGTGCAGGACCCAGGAACGGATAAATAAGTGAGGTCTATACAGGCCACAGAATATTATTCAGCCTTAGAAAGCAGGACACCCTGGCACACGCCACAACACGGATACACCTTGAGGACACCATGCTGAGTGAAATAAGCCAATCACTAAAGGACAAACACTGTGTGATCCTATGTATGTGAGGTCCCCAGTGTAGTCAGATGCACAGAGACAGAAAGCAGAAGGGCGGGTTCTGGGGGACGGGGAGTGAGTGTTCAATGGAGACAGTCGCAGTTTGGGAAGATGAACAAGTTCTGTGGGTGGATGGTGGTGATGGCTGCACACACGTGTACTTAATGCCACTTAATTATGTAACTGCTTGAACGGAATGGTTAAAATAGTCAATTTTATGTTACATAAATTTACCACAATAGAAAACTTTTAAGGACTTTTTTTTAAAAGCCCAAGACAAGTTATTAAGGGTTCTCTGGGCATTTGGACAGTGGGGAGCCAGGTACAGGGCCCAGGCTACTAAACCAGGGAGAAAGGAGCTCATGCCACAGCCCAGCAGAGTCCTGTACCCGAAGGTGCCGCTCTCGGTTTGGTGAAGATGCTGCTAAGTCCACACCAGGGGTCGTGGGCAGGGCCTTCCGAAGCAAGGTGGCCTTTGTTCTCTCCTCCTCAGAGAATTCTCTGTGTTTCACTGTGGGCTTCATCACTTTCCCAGAAATTGGCCTTTTCTGATCAGTGACAACCTCAGAGGGCTCCATGAAAACGTGAACACTGGGCCGGCCGAGTGGCGCGATGGTTAAGAACTCGCTTGGGACACCAGAGGGCCCCGGTTTGGATCCCACATATGAGGGCCAGTGACACGGCCCTCCACAGCTAAGATGCTGAACAACAGCTCGACCTGGAGCTGGGCTGCCGGGAATCGCCGGCGACAGCGTAGGCTGCAGCCCCTGTGGCAGTGGGTTGCCGTGGGCTACCGTGTGTAGCCAGCAGCCAGCGTGAGCGGCCAGCAGCTGCAGTGAGCGGCCGTCCAGAAGCCGGTGACTGATCTGCCTCACCC